>NW_027618248.1:0-80013 GCF_964187855.1 Myxine glutinosa
AAACCACTTTTGCACTTGTATTAGTGTGGAAAAAACACTTTTCGCACTTGTGTTAGTGTTGAAAAACCACTTTTCGCACTTGTGTTAGTGTTGAAAAACCACTTTTCGCACTTGTGTTAGTGTTGAAAAACCACTTTTCGTACTTGTGTTGGTGCAGGAAACCACTTTTGCACTTGTATTAGTGTGGAAAAAACACTTTTCGCACTTGTGTTAATGTTGAAAAACCACTTTTCGCACTTGTGTTAGTGTTGAAAAACCACTTTTCACACTTGTGTTAGTGTTGAAAAACCACTTTTCACACTTGTGTTGGTGCAGGAAACCACTTTTGCACTTGTATTAGTGTGGAAAAAACACTTTTCGCACTTGTGTTAGTGTTGAAAAACCACTTTTCGCACTTGTGTTAGTGTTGAAAAACCACTTTTCGCACTTGTGTTGGTGCAGGAAACCACTTTTGCACTTGTATTACTGTGGAAAAAACACTTTTCGCACTTGTGTTAATGTTGAAAAACCACGTTTCGCACTTGTGTTGGTGCAGGAAACCACTTTTGCACTTGTATTAGTGTTGAAAAACCACTTTTCGCACTTGTGTTAGTGTTGAAAAACCACTTTTCGCACTTGTGTTGGTGCAGGAAACCACTTTTGCACTTGTATTAGTGTGGAAAAAACACTTTTCGCTCTTGTGTTAGTGTTGAAAAACCACTTTTCGCACTTGTGTTAGTGTTGAAAAACCACTTTTCGCACTTGTGTTAGTGTTGAAAAACCACTTTTCGCACTTGTGTTGGTGCAGGAAATCACTTTTGCACTTGTATTAGTGTGGAAAAACCACTTTTCGCACTTGTGTTAGTGTTGAAAAACCACTTTTCGCACTTGTGTTAGTGTTGAAAAACCACTTTTCGCACTTGTGTTGGTGCAGGAAACCACTTTTACACTTGTATTAGTGTGGAAAAAACACTTTTTGCACTTGTGATAGTGTTGAAAAACCACTTTTCGCACTTGTGTTAGTGTTGAAAAACCACTTTTCGCACTTGTATTAGTGTTGAAAAACCACTTTTCGCACTTGTGTTGGCGCAGGAAACCACTTTTGCACTTGTATTAGTGTGGAAAAAACACTTTTCGCACTTGTGTTTGTGTTGAAAAACAACTTTTCGCACTTGTGTTAGTGTTGAAAAACCACTTTTCGCACTTGTGTTAGTGTTGAAAAACCACTTTTCGCACTTGTGTTGGTGCAGGAAACCACTTTTGCACTTGTATTAGTGTGGAAAAAACAATTTTCGCACTTGTGTTAGTGTTGAAAAACCACTTTTTGCACTTGTGTTAGTGTTGAAAAACCACTTTTCGCACTTGTGTTAGTGTTGAAAAACCACTTTTCGCACTTGTGTTGGTGCAGGAAACCACTTTTGCACTTGTATTAGTGTAGAAAAAACACTTTTCGCACTTGTGTTAGTGTTGAAAAACCACTTTTCGCACTTGTGTTAGTGTTGAAAAACCACTTTTCTCACTTGTGTTAGTGTTGAAAAACCACTTTTCGCACTTGTGTTGGTGCAGGAAATCACTTTTGCACTTGTATTAGTGTGGAAAAACCACTTTTCGCACTTGTGTTAGTGTTGAAAAACCACTTTTCGCACTTGTGTTAGTGTTGAAAAACCACTTTTCGCACTTGTGTTGGTGCAGGAAACCACTTTTGCACTTGTATTAGTGCAAAAACCAAAAACCACAAAACCACTTTTGCACTTGTATTAGTGTGGAAAAAACACTTTTTGCACTTGTGATAGTGTTGAAAAACCACTTTTCGCACTTGTGTTAGTGTTGAAAAACCACTTTTCGCACTTGTGTTAGTGTTGAAAAACCACTTTTCGCACTTGTGTTGGCAGGAAAGCACTTTTGCACTTGTAGTAGTGTGGAAAAAACACTTTTTGCACTTGTGATAGTGTTGAAAAACCACTTTTCGCACTTGTGTTAGTGTTGAAAAACCACTTTTCGCACTTGTGTTGGTGCAGGAAACCACTTTTGCACTTGTATTAGTGTGGAAAAAACACTTTTCGCACTTGTGTTAGTGTTGAAAAACCACTTTTCGCAATTGTGTTAGTGTTGAAAAACAACTTTTCGCACTTGTGTTGGTGCAGGAAACCACGTTTGCACTTGTATTAGTGTGGAAAAAAACACTTTTCGCACTTGTGTTAGTGTTGAAAAACCACTTTTCGCACTTGTGTTAGTGTTGAAAAACCACTTTTCGCACTTGTGTTGGTGCAGGAAACCACTTTTGCACTTGTATTAGTGTGGAAAAAAACACTTTTCGCACTTGTGTTAGTGTTGAAAAACCACTTTTCGCACTTGTGTTAGTGTTGAAAAACCACTTTTCGCACTTGTGTTAGTGTTGAAAAACCACTTTTCGTACTTGTGTTGGTGCAGGAAACCACTTTTGCACTTGTATTAGTGTGGAAAAAACACTTTTCGCACTTGTGTTAATGTTGAAAAACCACTTTTCGCACTTGTGTTAGTGTTGAAAAACCACTTTTCACACTTGTGTTAGTGTTGAAAAACCACTTTTCACACTTGTGTTGGTGCAGGAAACCACTTTTGCACTTGTATTAGTGTGGAAAAAACACTTTTCGCACTTGTGTTAGTGTTGAAAAACCACTTTTCGCACTTGTGTTAGTGTTGAAAAACCACTTTTCGCACTTGTGTTGGTGCAGGAAACCACTTTTGCACTTGTATTACTGTGGAAAAAACACTTTTCGCACTTGTGTTAATGTTGAAAACCACTTTTCATACTTGTGTTAGTGTTGAAAAACCACTTTTCGCACTTGTGTTGGTGCAGGAAACCACTTTTGCACTTGTATTAGTGTGGAAAAAACCACTTTTCGCACTTGTGTTAGTGTTGAAAAACCACTTTTCGCACTTGTGTTAGTGTTGAAAAACCACTTTTCGCACTTGTGTTGGTGCAGGAAACCACTTTTGCACTTGTATTAGTGTGGAAAAAACACTTTTCGCACTTCTGTTAGTGTTGAAAAACCACTTTTCGCACTTGTGTTAGTGTTGAAAAACCACTTTTCGCACTTGTGTTAGTGTTGAAAAACCACTTTTCGCACTTGTGTTGGTGCAGGAAACCATTTTTGCACTTGTATTAGTGTGGAAAAAACACTTCGCACTTGTGTTAGTGTTGAAAAACCACTTTTCGCACTTGTGTTAGTGTTGAAAAACCACTTTTCGCACTTGTGTTAGTGTTGAAAAACCATTTTTCGCACTTGTGTTAGTGTTGAAAAACCACTTTTCACACTTGTGTTAGTGTTGAAAAACCACTTTTCACACTTGTGTTGGTGCAGGAAACCACTTTTGCACTTGTATTAGTGTGGAAAAAACACTTTTCGCACTTGTGTTAGTGTTGAAAAACCACTTTTCGCACTTGTGTTAGTGTTGAAAAACCACTTTTCGCACTTGTGTTGGTGCAGGAAACCACTTTTGCACTTGTATTAGTGTGGAAAAAACACTTTTCGCACTTGTGTTAGTGTTGAAAAACCACTTTTCGCACTTGTGTTAGTGTTGAAAAACCACTTTTCGCACTTGTGTTAGTGTTGAAAAACCACTTTTCGTACTTGTGTTGGTGCAGGAAACCACTTTTGCACTTGTATTAGTGTGGAAAAAACACTTTTCGCACTTGTGTTAGTGTTGAAAAACCACTTTTCGCACTTGTGTTAGTGTTGAAAAACCACTTTTCACACTTGTGTTAGTGTTGAAAAACCACTTTTCACACTTGTGTTGGTGCAGGAAACCACTTTTGCACTTGTATTAGTGTGGAAAAAACACTTTTCGCACTTGTGTTAGTGTTGAAAAACCACTTTTCGCACTTGTGTTAGTGTTGAAAAACCACTTTTCGCACTTGTGTTGGTGCAGGAAACCACTTTTGCACTTGTATTACTGTGGAAAAAACACTTTTCGCACTTGTGTTAGTGTTGAAAACCACTTTTCGTACTTGTGTTAGTGTTGAAAAACCACTTTTCGCACTTGTGTTGGTGCAGGAAACCACTTTTGCACTTGTATTAGTGTGGAAAAACCACTTTTCGCACTTGTGTTAGTGTTGAAAAACCACTTTTCGCACTTGTGTTAGTGTTGAAAAACCACTTTTCGCACTTGTGTTGGTGCAGTAAACCACTTTTGCACTTGTATTAGTGTGGAAAAAACACTTTTCGCACTTCTGTTAGTGTTGAAAAACCACTTTTCGCACTTGTGTTAGTGTTGAAAAACCACTTTTCGCACTTGTGTTAGTGTTGAAAAACCACTTTTCGCACTTGTGTTGGTGCAGGAAACCACTTTTGCACTTGTATTAGTGTGGAAAAAACACTTCGCACTTGTGTTAGTGTTGAAAAACCACTTTTCGCACTTGTGTTAGTGTTGAAAAACCACTTTTCGCACTTGTGTTGGTGCAGGAAACCACTTTTGCACTTGTATTAGTGTGGAAAAAACACTTTTCGCACTTCTGTTAGTGTTGAAAAACCACTTTTCGCACTTGTGTTGGTGCAGGAAACCACTTTTGCACTTGTATTAGTGTGGAAAAAAACACTTTTCGCACTTGTGTTATTGTTGAAAAACCACTTTTCGCACTTGTGTTAGTGTTGAAAAACCACGTTTCGCACTTGTGTTGGTGCAGGAAACCACTTTTGCACTTGTATTAGTGTTGAAAAACCACTTTTCGCACTTGTGTTAGTGTTGAAAAACCACTTTTCGCACTTGTGTTGGTGCAGGAAACCACTTTTGCACTTGTATTAGTGTGGAAAAAACACTTTTCGCTCTTGTGTTAGTGTTGAAAAACCACTTTTCGCACTTGTGTTAGTGTTGAAAAACCACTTTTCGCACTTGTGTTAGTGTTGAAAAACCACTTTTCGCACTTGTGTTGGTGCAGGAAATCACTTTTGCACTTGTATTAGTGTGGAAAAACCACTTTTCGCACTTGTGTTAGTGTTGAAAAACCACTTTTCGCACTTGTGTTAGTGTTGAAAAACCACTTTTCGCACTTGTGTTGGTGCAGGAAACCACTTTTACACTTGTATTAGTGTGGAAAAAACACTTTTTGCACTTGTGATAGTGTTGAAAAACCACTTTTCGCACTTGTGTTAGTGTTGAAAAACCACTTTTCGCACTTGTATTAGTGTTGAAAAACCACTTTTCGCACTTGTGTTGGCGCAGGAAACCACTTTTGCACTTGTATTAGTGTGGAAAAAACACTTTTCGCACTTGTGTTTGTGTTGAAAAACAACTTTTCGCACTTGTGTTAGTGTTGAAAAACCACTTTTCGCACTTGTGTTAGTGTTGAAAAACCACTTTTCGCACTTGTGTTGGTGCAGGAAACCACTTTTGCACTTGTATTAGTGTGGAAAAAACAATTTTCGCACTTGTGTTAGTGTTGAAAAACCACTTTTTGCACTTGTGTTAGTGTTGAAAAACCACTTTTCGCACTTGTGTTAGTGTTGAAAAACCACTTTTCGCACTTGTGTTGGTGCAGGAAACCACTTTTGCACTTGTATTAGTGTAGAAAAAACACTTTTCGCACTTGTGTTAGTGTTGAAAAACCACTTTTCGCACTTGTGTTAGTGTTGAAAAACCACTTTTCTCACTTGTGTTAGTGTTGAAAAACCACTTTTCGCACTTGTGTTGGTGCAGGAAATCACTTTTGCACTTGTATTAGTGTGGAAAAACCACTTTTCGCACTTGTGTTAGTGTTGAAAAACCACTTTTCGCACTTGTGTTAGTGTTGAAAAACCACTTTTCGCACTTGTGTTGGTGCAGGAAACCACTTTTGCACTTGTATTAGTGCAAAAACCAAAAACCACAAAACCACTTTTGCACTTGTATTAGTGTGGAAAAAACACTTTTTGCACTTGTGATAGTGTTGAAAAACCACTTTTCGCACTTGTGTTAGTGTTGAAAAACCACTTTTCGCACTTGTGTTAGTGTTGAAAAACCACTTTTCGCACTTGTGTTGGTGCAGGAAAGCACTTTTGCACTTGTAGTAGTGTGGAAAAAACACTTTTTGCACTTGTGATAGTGTTGAAAAACCACTTTTCGCACTTGTGTTAGTGTTGAAAAACCACTTTTCGCACTTGTGTTGGTGCAGGAAACCACTTTTGCACTTGTATTAGTGTGGAAAAAACACTTTTCGCACTTGTGTTAGTGTTGAAAAACCACTTTTCGCAATTGTGTTAGTGTTGAAAAACAACTTTTCGCACTTGTGTTGGTGCAGGAAACCACGTTTGCACTTGTATTAGTGTGGAAAAAACACTTTTCGCACTTGTGTTAGTGTTGAAAAACCACTTTTCGCACTTGTGTTAGTGTTGAAAAACCACTTTTCGCACTTGTGTTGGTGCAGGAAACCACTTTTGCACTTGTATTAGTGTGGAAAAAACACTTTTCGCACTTGTGTTAGTGTTGAAAAACCACTTTTCGCACTTGTGTTAGTGTTGAAAAACCACTTTTCGCACTTGTGTTAGTGTTGAAAAACCACTTTTCGTACTTGTGTTGGTGCAGGAAACCACTTTTGCACTTGTATTAGTGTGGAAAAAACACTTTTCGCACTTGTGTTAATGTTGAAAAACCACTTTTCGCACTTGTGTTAGTGTTGAAAAACCACTTTTCACACTTGTGTTAGTGTTGAAAAACCACTTTTCACACTTGTGTTGGTGCAGGAAACCACTTTTGCACTTGTATTAGTGTGGAAAAAACACTTTTCGCACTTGTGTTAGTGTTGAAAAACCACTTTTCGCACTTGTGTTAGTGTTGAAAAACCACTTTTCGCACTTGTGTTGGTGCAGGAAACCACTTTTGCACTTGTATTACTGTGGAAAAAACACTTTTCGCACTTGTGTTAATGTTGAAAACCACTTTTCATACTTGTGTTAGTGTTGAAAAACCACTTTTCGCACTTGTGTTGGTGCAGGAAACCACTTTTGCACTTGTATTAGTGTGGAAAAACCACTTTTCGCACTTGTGTTAGTGTTGAAAAACCACTTTTCGCACTTGTGTTAGTGTTGAAAAACCACTTTTCGCACTTGTGTTGGTGCAGGAAACCACTTTTGCACTTGTATTAGTGTGGAAAAAACACTTTCGCACTTCTGTTAGTGTTGAAAAACCACTTTTCGCACTTGTGTTAGTGTTGAAAAACCACTTTTCGCACTTGTGTTAGTGTTGAAAAACCACTTTTCGCACTTGTGTTGGTGCAGGAAACCATTTTTGCACTTGTATTAGTGTGGAAAAAACACTTCGCACTTGTGTTAGTGTTGAAAAACCACTTTTCGCACTTGTGTTAGTGTTGAAAAACCACTTTTCGCACTTGTGTTAGTGTTGAAAAACCATTTTTCGCACTTGTGTTAGTGTGGGAAAAACACTTTTTGCACTTGTGTTAGTGTTGAAAAACCACTTTTCGCACTTGTATTAGTGTGGAAAAACCACTTTTCGCACCTGTGTTAGTGTTGAAAAACTACTTTTCGCACTTGTGTTAGTGTTGAAAAACCACTTTTCGCACTAGTGTTGGTGCAGGAAACCACTTTTGCACTTGTATTAGTGTGGAAAAAACACTTTTCGCACTTGTGTTAGTGTTGAAAAACCACTTTTCGCACTTGTGTTAGTGTTGAAAAACCACTTTTCGCACTTGTGTTAGTGTTGAAAAACCACTTTTCGCACTTGTGTTGGTGCAGGAAACCACTTTTGCACTTGTATTAGTGTGGAAAAAACACTTTTCGCACTTGTGTTAGTGTTGAAAAACCACTTTTCGCACTTGTGTTAGTGTTGAAAAACCACTTTTCGCACTTGTGTTGGTGCAGGAAACCACTTTTGCACTTGTATTAGTGTGGAAAAAACACTTTTCGCACTTGTGTTAGTGTTGAAAAACCACTTTTCGCACTTGTGTTAGTGTTGAAAAACCACTTTTCGCACTTGTGTTGGTGCAGGAAACCACTTTTTGCACTTGTATTAGTGTGGAAAAAACACTTTTCGCACTTGTGTTAGTGTTGAAAAACCACTTTTCGCACTTGTGTTAGTGTTGAAAAACCACTTTTCGCACTTGTGTTGGTGCAGGAAACCACCTTTGCACTTGTATTAGTGTGGAAAAAAACACTTTTCACACTTGTGTTAGTGTTGAAAAACCACTTTTCGCACTTGTGTTAGTGTTGAAAAACCACTTTTCGCACTTGTGTTAGTGTTGAAAAACCACTTTTCGCACTTGTGTTGGTGCAGGAAACCACTTTTGCACTTGTATTAGTGTGGAAAAAACCACTTTTCGCACTTGTGTTAGTGTTGAAAAACCTCTTTTCGCACTTGTGTTAGTGTTGAAAAACCACTTTTCGCACTTGTGTTGGTGCAGGAAAGCACTTTTGCACTTGTATTAGTGTGGAAAAAAACACTTTTTGCACTTGTGATAGTGTTGAAAAACCACTTTTCGCACTTGTGTTAGTGTTGAAAAACCACTTTTCGCACTTGTGTTGGTGCAGGAAACCACTTTTGCACTTGTATTAGTGTGGAAAAAATACTTTTCGCACTTGTGTTAGTGTTGAAAAACCACTTTTCGCAATTGTGTTAGTGTTGAAAAACAACTTTTCGCACTTGTGTTGGTGCAGGAAACCACGTTTGCACTTGTATTAGTGTGGAAAAAACACTTTTCGCACTTGTGTTAGTGTTGAAAAACCACTTTTCGCACTTGTGTTAGTGTTGAAAAACCACTTTTCGCACTTGTGTTGGTGCAGGAAACCACTTTTGCACTTGTATTAGTGTGGAAAAAACACTTTTCGCACTTGTGTTAGTGTTGAAAAACCACTTTTCGCACTTGTGTTAGTGTTGAAAAACCACTTTTCGCACTTGTGTTAGTGTTGAAAAACCACTTTTCGTACTTGTGTTGGTGCAGGAAACCACTTTTGCACTTGTATTAGTGTGGAAAAAACACTTTTCGCACTTGTGTTAGTGTTGAAAAACCACTTTTCGCACTTGTGTTAGTGTTGAAAAACCACTTTTCACACTTGTGTTAGTGTTGAAAAACCACTTTTCACACTTGTGTTGGTGCAGGAAACCACTTTTGCACTTGTATTAGTGTGGAAAAACCACTTTTCGCACTTGTGTTAGTGTTGAAAAACCACTTTTCGCACTTGTGTTAGTGTTGAAAAACCACTTTTCGCACTTGTGTTGGTGCAGGAAACCACTTTTGCACTTGTATTAGTGTGGAAAAAACACTTTTCGCACTTCTGTTAGTGTTGAAAAACCACTTTTCGCACTTGTGTTAGTGTTGAAAAACCACTTTTCGCACTTGTGTTAGTGTTGAAAAACCACTTTTCGCACTTGTGTTGGTGCAGGAAACCACTTTTGCACTTGTATTAGTGTGGAAAAAACACTTCGCACTTGTGTTAGTGTTGAAAAACCACTTTTCGCACTTGTGTTAGTGTTGAAAAACCACTTTTCGCACTTGTGTTGGTGCAGGAAACCACTTTTGCACTTGTATTAGTGTGGAAAAAACACTTTTCGCACTTCTGTTAGTGTTGAAAAACCACTTTTCGCACTTGTGTTGGTGCAGGAAACCACTTTTGCACTTGTATTAGTGTGGAAAAAAACACTTTTCGCACTTGTGTTATTGTTGAAAAACCACTTTTCGCACTTGTGTTAGTGTTGAAAAACCACGTTTCGCACTTGTGTTGGTGCAGGAAACCACTTTTGCACTTGTATTAGTGTTGAAAAACCACTTTTCGCACTTGTGTTAGTGTTGAAAAACCACTTTTCGCACTTGTGTTGGTGCAGGAAACCACTTTTGCACTTGTATTAGTGTGGAAAAAACACTTTTCGCTCTTGTGTTAGTGTTGAAAAACCACTTTTCGCACTTGTGTTAGTGTTGAAAAACCACTTTTCGCACTTGTGTTAGTGTTGAAAAACCACTTTTCGCACTTGTGTTGGTGCAGGAAATCACTTTTGCACTTGTATTAGTGTGGAAAAACCACTTTTCGCACTTGTGTTAGTGTTGAAAAACCACTTTTCGCACTTGTGTTAGTGTTGAAAAACCACTTTTCGCACTTGTGTTGGTGCAGGAAACCACTTTTACACTTGTATTAGTGTGGAAAAAACACTTTTTGCACTTGTGATAGTGTTGAAAAACCACTTTTCGCACTTGTGTTAGTGTTGAAAAACCACTTTTCGCACTTGTATTAGTGTTGAAAAACCACTTTTCGCACTTGTGTTGGCGCAGGAAACCACTTTTGCACTTGTATTAGTGTGGAAAAAACACTTTTCGCACTTGTGTTTGTGTTGAAAAACCACTTTTCGCACTTGTGTTAGTGTTGAAAAACCACTTTTCGCACTTGTGTTAGTGTTGAAAAACCACTTTTCGCACTTGTGTTGGTGCAGGAAACCACTTTTGCACTTGTATTAGTGTGGAAAAAACAATTTTCGCACTTGTGTTAGTGTTGAAAAACCACTTTTTGCACTTGTGTTAGTGTTGAAAAACCACTTTTCGCACTTGTGTTAGTGTTGAAAAACCACTTTTCGCACTTGTGTTGGTGCAGGAAACCACTTTTGCACTTGTATTAGTGTAGAAAAAACACTTTTCGCACTTGTGTTAGTGTTGAAAAACCACTTTTCGCACTTGTGTTAGTGTTGAAAAACCACTTTTCTCACTTGTGTTAGTGTTGAAAAACCACTTTTCGCACTTGTGTTGGTGCAGGAAATCACTTTTGCACTTGTATTAGTGTGGAAAAACCACTTTTCGCACTTGTGTTAGTGTTGAAAAACCACTTTTCGCACTTGTGTTAGTGTTGAAAAACCACTTTTCGCACTTGTGTTGGTGCAGGAAACCACTTTTGCACTTGTATTAGTGCAAAAACCAAAAACCACAAAACCACTTTTGCACTTGTATTAGTGTGGAAAAAACACTTTTTGCACTTGTGATAATGTTGAAAAACCACTTTTCGCACTTGTGTTAGTGTTGAAAAACCACTTTTCGCACTTGTGTTAGTGTTGAAAAACCACTTTTCGCACTTGTGTTGGTGCAGGAAAGCACTTTTGCACTTGTATTAGTGTGGAAAAAACACTTTTTGCACTTGTGATAGTGTTGAAAAACCACTTTTCGCACTTGTGTTAGTGTTGAAAAACCACTTTTCGCACTTGTGTTGGTGCAGGAAACCACTTTTGCACTTGTATTAGTGTGGAAAAAACACTTTTCGCACTTGTGTTAGTGTTGAAAAACCACTTTTCGCAATTGTGTTAGTGTTGAAAAACAACTTTTCGCACTTGTGTTGGTGCAGGAAACCACGTTTGCACTTGTATTAGTGTGGAAAAAACACTTTTCGCACTTGTGTTAGTGTTGAAAAACCACTTTTCGCACTTGTGTTAGTGTTGAAAAACCACTTTTCGCACTTGTGTTGGTGCAGGAAACCACTTTTGCACTTGTATTAGTGTGGAAAAACACTTTTCGCACTTGTGTTAGTGTTGAAAAACCACTTTTCGCACTTGTGTTAGTGTTGAAAAACCACTTTTCGCACTTGTGTTAGTGTTGAAAAACCACTTTTCGTACTTGTGTTGGTGCAGGAAACCACTTTTGCACTTGTATTAGTGTGGAAAAAACACTTTTCGCACTTGTGTTAGTGTTGAAAAACCACTTTTCGCACTTGTGTTAGTGTTGAAAAACCACTTTTCACACTTGTGTTAGTGTTGAAAAACCACTTTTCACACTTGTGTTGGTGCAGGAAACCACTTTTGCACTTGTATTAGTGTGGAAAAAACACTTTTCGCACTTGTGTTAGTGTTGAAAAACCACTTTTCGCACTTGTGTTAGTGTTGAAAAACCACTTTTCGCACTTGTGTTGGTGCAGGAAACCACTTTTGCACTTGTATTACTGTGGAAAAAACACTTTTCGCACTTGTGTTAGTGTTGAAAACCACTTTTCGTACTTGTGTTAGTGTTGAAAAACCACTTTTCGCACTTGTGTTGGTGCAGGAAACCACTTTTGCACTTGTATTAGTGTGGAAAAACCACTTTTCGCACTTGTGTTAGTGTTGAAAAACCACTTTTCGCACTTGTGTTAGTGTTGAAAAACCACTTTTTGCACTTGTGTTGGTGCAGGAAACCACTTTTGCACTTGTATTAGTGTGGAAAAAACACTTTTCGCACTTCTGTTAGTGTTGAAAAACCACTTTTCGCACTTGTGTTAGTGTTGAAAAACCACTTTTCGCACTTGTGTTAGTGTTGAAAAACCACTTTTCGCACTTGTGTTGGTGCAGGAAACCACTTTTGCACTTGTATTAGTGTGGAAAAAACACTTCGCACTTGTGTTAGTGTTGAAAAACCACTTTTCGCACTTGTGTTAGTGTTGAAAAACCACCTTTCGCACTTGTGTTGGTGCAGGAAACCACTTTTGCACTTGTATTAGTGTGGAAAAAACACTTTTCGCACTTCTGTTAGTGTTGAAAAACCACTTTTCGCACTTGTGTTGGTGCAGGAAACCACTTTTGCACTTGTATTAGTGTGGAAAAAAACACTTTTAGCACTTGTGTTATTGTTGAAAAACCACTTTTCGCACTTGTGTTAGTGTTGAAAAACCACGTTTCGCACTTGTGTTGGTGCAGGAAACCACTTTTGCACTTGTATTAGTGTTGAAAAACCACTTTTCGCACTTGTGTTAGTGTTGAAAAACCACTTTTCGCACTTGTGTTGGTGCAGGAAACCACTTTTGCACTTGTATTAGTGTGGAAAAAACACTTTTCGCTCTTGTGTTAGTGTTGAAAAACCACTTTTCGCACTTGTGTTAGTGTTGAAAAACCACTTTTCGCACTTGTGTTAGTGTTGAAAAACCACTTTTCGCACTTGTGTTGGTGCAGGAAATCACTTTTGCACTTGTATTAGTGTGGAAAAACCACTTTTCGCACTTGTGTTAGTGTTGAAAAACCACTTTTCGCACTTGTGTTAGTGTTGAAAAACCACTTTTCGCACTTGTGTTGGTGCAGGAAACCACTTTTACACTTGTATTAGTGTGGAAAAAACACTTTTTGCACTTGTGATAGTGTTGAAAAACCACTTTTCGCACTTGTGTTAGTGTTGAAAAACCACTTTTCGCACTTGTATTAGTGTTGAAAAACCACTTTTCGCACTTGTGTTTGCGCAGGAAACCACTTTTGCACTTGTATTAGTGTGGAAAAAACACTTTTCGCACTTGTGTTTGTGTTGAAAAACCACTTTTCGCACTTGTGTTAGTGTTGAAAAACCACTTTTCGCACTTGTGTTAGTGTTGAAAAACCACTTTTCGCACTTGTGTTGGTGCAGGAAACCACTTTTGCACTTGTATTAGTGTAGAAAAAACACTTTTCGCACTTGTGTTAGTGTTGAAAAACCACTTTTCGCACTTGTGTTAGTGTTGAAAAACCACTTTTCTCACTTGTGTTAGTGTTGAAAAACCACTTTTCGCACTTGTGTTGGTGCAGGAAATCACTTTTGCACTTGTATTAGTGTGGAAAAACCACTTTTCGCACTTGTGTTAGTGTTGAAAAACCACTTTTCGCACTTGTGTTAGTGTTGAAAAACCACTTTTCGCACTTGTGTTGGTGCAGGAAACCACTTTTGCACTTGTATTAGTGCAAAAACCAAAAACCACAAAACCACTTTTGCACTTGTATTAGTGTGGAAAAAACACTTTTTGCACTTGTGATAGTGTTGAAAAACCACTTTTCGCACTTGTGTTAGTGTTGAAAAACCACTTTTCGCACTTGTGTTAGTGTTGAAAAACCACTTTTCGCACTTGTGTTGGTGCAGGAAACCACTTTTGCACTTGTATTAGTGTGGAAAAAACACTTTTCGCACTTGTGTTTGTGTTGAAAAACCACTTTTCGCACTTGTGTTAGTGTTGAAAAACCACTTTTCGCACTTGTGTTGGTGCAGGAAACCACTTTTGCACTTGTATTAGTGTGGAAAAAACACTTTTCGCACTTGTGTTAGTGTTGAAAAACCACTTTTCGCACTTGTGTTAGTGTTGAAAAACCACTTTTCGCACTTGTGTTAGTGCTGAAAAACCACTTTCGCACTTGTGTTAGTGTTGAAAAACTACTTTTCACACTTGTGTTGGTGCAGGAAACCACTTTTGCACTTGTATTAGTGTGGAAAAAACACTTTTCGCACTTGTGTTAGTGTTGAAAAACCACTTTTCGCACTTGTGTTAGTGTTGAAAAACCACTTTTCGCACTTGTGTTGGTGCAGGAAACCACTTTTGCACTTGTATTACTGTGGAAAAAACACTTTTCGCACTTGTGTTAGTGTTGAAAACCACTTTTCGTACTTGTGTTAGTGTTGAAAAACCACTTTTCGCACTTGTGTTGGTGCAGGAAACCACTTTTGCACTTGTATTAGTGTGGAAAAACCACTTTTCGCACTTGTGTTAGTGTTGAAAAACCACTTTTCGCACTTGTGTTAGTGTTGAAAAACCACTTTTCGCACTTGTGTTGGTGCAGGAAACCACTTTTGCACTTGTATTAGTGTGGAAAAAACACTTTTCGCACTTGTGTTAGTGTTGAAAAACCACTTTTCGCACTTGTGTTAGTGTTGAAAAACCACTTTTCGCACTTGTGTTAGTGTTGAAAAACCACTTTTCGCACTTGTGTTGGTGCAGGAAACCACTTTTGCACTTGTATTAGTGTGGAAAAAACACTTCGCACTTGTGTTAGTGTTGAAAAACCACTTTTCGCACTTGTGTTAGTGTTGAAAAACCACTTTTCGCACTTGTGTTAGTGTTGAAAAACCACTTTTCGCACTTGTGTTAGTGTTGAAAAACCACTTTTCGCACTTGTGTTGGTGCAGGAAATCACTTTTGCACTTGTATTAGTGTGGAAAAAACACTTTTCGCTCTTGTGTTAGTGTTGAAAAACCACTTTTCGCACTTGTGTTAGTGTTGAAAAACCACTTTTCGCACTTGTGTTAGTGTTGAAAAACCACTTTTCGCACTTGTGTTGGTGCAGGAAATCACTTTTGCACTTGTATTAGTGTGGAAAAACCACTTTTCGCACTTGTGTTAGTGTTGAAAAACCACTTTTCGCACTTGTGTTAGTGTTGAAAAACCACTTTTCGCACTTGTGTTAGTGTTGAAAAACCACTTTTCGCACTTGTGTTGGTGCAGGAAATCACTTTTGCACTTGTATTAGTGTGGAAAAACCACTTTTCGCACTTGTGTTAGTGTTGAAAAACCACTTTTCGCACTTGTGTTAGTGTTGAAAAACCACTTTTCGCACTTGTGTTGGTGCAGGAAACCACTTTTACACTTGTATTAGTGTGGAAAAAACACTTTTTGCACTTGTGATAGTGTTGAAAAACCACTTTTCGCACTTGTGTTAGTGTTGAAAAACCACTTTTCGCACTTGTATTAGTGTTGAAAAACCACTTTTCGCACTTGTGTTTGCGCAGGAAACCACTTTTGCACTTGTATTAGTGTGGAAAAAACACTTTTCGCACTTGTGTTTGTGTTGAAAAACCACTTTTCGCACTTGTGTTAGTGTTGAAAAACCACTTTTCGCACTTGTGTTAGTGTTGAAAAACCACTTTTCGCACTTGTGTTGGTGCAGGAAACCACTTTTGCACTTGTATTAGTGTAGAAAAAACACTTTTCGCACTTGTGTTAGTGTTGAAAAACCACTTTTCGCACTTGTGTTAGTGTTGAAAAACCACTTTTCTCACTTGTGTTAGTGTTGAAAAACCACTTTTCGCACTTGTGTTGGTGCAGGAAATCACTTTTGCACTTGTATTAGTGTGGAAAAACCACTTTTCGCACTTGTGTTAGTGTTGAAAAACCACTTTTCGCACTTGTGTTAGTGTTGAAAAACCACTTTTCGCACTTGTGTTGGTGCAGGAAACCACTTTTGCACTTGTATTAGTGCAAAAACCAAAAACCACAAAACCACTTTTGCACTTGTATTAGTGTGGAAAAAACACTTTTTGCACTTGTGATAGTGTTGAAAAACCACTTTTCGCACTTGTGTTAGTGTTGAAAAACCACTTTCCGCACTTGTGTTAGTGTTGAAAAACCACTTTTCGCACTTGTGTTGGTGCAGGAAACCACTTTTGCACTTGTATTAGTGTGGAAAAAACACTTTTCGCACTTGTGTTTGTGTTGAAAAACCACTTTTCGCACTTGTGTTAGTGTTGAAAAACCACTTTTCGCACTTGTGTTGGTGCAGGAAACCACTTTTGCACTTGTATTAGTGTGGAAAAAACACTTTTCGCACTTGTGTTAGTGTTGAAAAACCACTTTTCGCACTTGTGTTAGTGTTGAAAAACCACTTTTCGCACTTGTGTTAGTGCTGAAAAACCACTTTCGCACTTGTGTTAGTGTTGAAAAACTACTTTTCACACTTGTGTTGGTGCAGGAAACCACTTTTGCACTTGTATTAGTGTGGAAAAAACACTTTTCGCACTTGTGTTAGTGTTGAAAAACCACTTTTCGCACTTGTGTTAGTGTTGAAAAACCACTTTTCGCACTTGTGTTGGTGCAGGAAACCACTTTTGCACTTGTATTACTGTGGAAAAAACACTTTTCGCACTTGTGTTAGTGTTGAAAACCACTTTTCGTACTTGTGTTAGTGTTGAAAAACCACTTTTCGCACTTGTGTTGGTGCAGGAAACCACTTTTGCACTTGTATTAGTGTGGAAAAACCACTTTTCGCACTTGTGTTAGTGTTGAAAAACCACTTTTCGCACTTGTGTTAGTGTTGAAAAACCACTTTTCGCACTTGTGTTGGTGCAGGAAACCACTTTTGCACTTGTATTAGTGTGGAAAAAACACTTTTCGCACTTGTGTTAGTGTTGAAAAACCACTTTTCGCACTTGTGTTAGTGTTGAAAAACCACTTTTCGCACTTGTGTTAGTGTTGAAAAACCACTTTTCGCACTTGTGTTGGTGCAGGAAACCACTTTTGCACTTGTATTAGTGTGGAAAAAACACTTCGCACTTGTGTTAGTGTTGAAAAACCACTTTTCGCACTTGTGTTAGTGTTGAAAAACCACTTTTCGCACTTGTGTTAGTGTTGAAAAACCACTTTTCGCACTTGTGTTAGTGTTGAAAAACCACTTTTCGCACTTGTGTTGGTGCAGGAAATCACTTTTGCACTTGTATTAGTGTGGAAAAAACACTTTTCGCTCTTGTGTTAGTGTTGAAAAACCACTTTTCGCACTTGTGTTAGTGTTGAAAAACCACTTTTCGCACTTGTGTTAGTGTTGAAAAACCACTTTTCGCACTTGTGTTGGTGCAGGAAATCACTTTTGCACTTGTATTAGTGTGGAAAAACCACTTTTCGCACTTGTGTTAGTGTTGAAAAACCACTTTTCGCACTTGTGGTAGTGTTGAAAAACCACTTTTCGCACTTGTGTTGGTGCAGGAAACCACTTTTACACTTGTATTAGTGTGGAAAAAACACTTTTTGCACTTGTGATAGTGTTGAAAAACCACTTTTCGCACTTGTGTTAGTGTTGAAAAACCACTTTTCGCACTTGTATTAGTGTTGAAAAACCACTTTTCGCACTTGTGTTGGCGCAGGAAACCACTTTTGCACTTGTATTAGTGTGGAAAAAACACTTTTCGCACTTGTGTTTGTGTTGAAAAACCACTTTTCGCACTTGTGTTAGTGTTGAAAAACCACTTTTCGCACTTGTGTTAGTGTTGAAAAACCACTTTTCGCACTTGTGTTGGTGCAGGAAACCACTTTTGCACTTGTATTAGTGTGGAAAAAACACTTTTCGCACTTGTGTTAGTGTTGAAAAACCACTTTTTGCACTTGTGTTGGTGTTGAAAAACCACTTTTCGCACTTGTGTTAGTGTTGAAAAACCACTTTTCGCACTTGTGTTGGTGCAGGAAACCACTTTTGCACTTGTATTAGTGTGGAAAAAACACTTTTCGCACTTGTGTTAGTGTTGAAAAACCACTTTTTGCACTTGTGTTAGTGTTGAAAAACCACTTTTCGCACTTGTGTTAGTGTTGAAAAACCACTTTTCGCACTTGTGTTGGTGCAGGAAACCACTTTTGCACTTGTATTAGTGCAAAAACCAAAAACCACAAAACCACTTTTGCACTTGTATTAGTGTGGAAAAAACACTTTTTGCACTTGTGATAGTGTTGAAAAACTGCTTTTCGCACTTGTGTTAGTGTTGAAAAACCACTTTTCGCACTTGTGTTAGTGTTGAAAAACCACTTTTCGCACTTGTGTTGGTGCAGGAAACCACTTTTGCACTTGTATTAGTGTGGAAAAAACACTTTTCGCACTTGTGTTTGTGTTGAAAAACCACTTTCGCACTTGTGTTAGTGTTGAAAAACCACTTTTCGCACTTGTGTTGGTGCAGGAAATCACTTTTGCACTTGTATTAGTGTGGAAAAAACACTTTTCGCACTTCTGTTAGTGTTGAAAAACCACTTTTCGCACTTGTGTTGGTGCAGGAAACCACTTTTGCACTTGTATTAGTGTGGAAAAAAACACTTTTAGCACTTGTGTTATTGTTGAAAAACCACTTTTCGCACTTGTGTTAGTGTTGAAAAACCACGTTTCGCACTTGTGTTGGTGCAGGAAACCACTTTTGCACTTGTATTAGTGTTGAAAAACCACTTTTCGCACTTGTGTTAGTGTTGAAAAACCACTTTTCGCACTTGTGTTGGTGCAGGAAACCACTTTTGCACTTGTATTAGTGTGGAAAAAACACTTTTCGCTCTTGTGTTAGTGTTGAAAAACCACTTTTCGCACTTGTGTTAGTGTTGAAAAACCACTTTTCGCACTTGTGTTAGTGTTGAAAAACCACTTTTCGCACTTGTGTTGGTGCAGGAAATCACTTTTGCACTTGTATTAGTGTGGAAAAACCACTTTTCGCACTTGTGTTAGTGTTGAAAAACCACTTTTCGCACTTGTGTTAGTGTTGAAAAACCACTTTTCGCACTTGTGTTGGTGCAGGAAACCACTTTTGCACTTGTATTAGTGTAGAAAAAACACTTTTCGCACTTGTGTTAGTGTTGAAAAACCACTTTTCGCACTTGTGTTAGTGTTGAAAAACCACTTTTCTCACTTGTGTTAGTGTTGAAAAACCACTTTTCGCACTTGTGTTGGTGCAGGAAATCACTTTTGCACTTGTATTAGTGTGGAAAAACCACTTTTCGCACTTGTGTTAGTGTTGAAAAACCACTTTTCGCACTTGTGTTAGTGTTGAAAAACCACTTTTCGCACTTGTGTTGGTGCAGGAAACCACTTTTGCACTTGTATTAGTGCAAAAACCAAAAACCACAAAACCACTTTTGCACTTGTATTAGTGTGGAAAAAACACTTTTTGCACTTGTGATAGTGTTGAAAAACCACTTTTCGCACTTGTGTTAGTGTTGAAAAACCACTTTTCGCACTTGTGTTAGTGTTGAAAAACCACTTTTCGCACTTGTGTTGGTGCAGGAAAGCACTTTTGCACTTGTATTAGTGTGGAAAAAACACTTTTTGCACTTGTGATAGTGTTGAAAAACCACTTTTCGCACTTGTGTTAGTGTTGAAAAACCACTTTTCGCACTTGTGTTGGTGCAGGAAACCACTTTTGCACTTGTATTAGTGTGGAAAAAACACTTTTCGCACTTGTGTTAGTGTTGAAAAACCACTTTTCGCAATTGTGTTAGTGTTGAAAAACAACTTTTCGCACTTGTGTTGGTGCAGGAAACCACGTTTGCACTTGTATTAGTGTGGAAAAAACACTTTTCGCACTTGTGTTAGTGTTGAAAAACCACTTTTCGCACTTGTGTTAGTGTTGAAAAACCACTTTTCGCACTTGTGTTGGTGCAGGAAACCACTTTTGCACTTGTATTAGTGTGGAAAAAACACTTTTCGCACTTGTGTTAGTGTTGAAAAACCACTTTTCGCACTTGTGTTAGTGTTGAAAAACCACTTTTCGCACTTGTGTTAGTGTTGAAAAACCACTTTTCGTACTTGTGTTGGTGCAGGAAACCACTTTTGCACTTGTATTAGTGTGGAAAAAACACTTTTCGCACTTGTGTTAGTGTTGAAAAACCACTTTTCGCACTTGTGTTAGTGTTGAAAAACCACTTTTCACACTTGTGTTAGTGTTGAAAAACCACTTTTCACACTTGTGTTGGTGCAGGAAACCACTTTTGCACTAGTATTAGTGTGGAAAAAACACTTTTCGCACTTGTGTTAGTGTTGAAAAACCACTTTTCGCACTTGTGTTAGTGTTGAAAAACCACTTTTCGCACTTGTGTTGGTGCAGGAAACCACTTTTGCACTTGTATTACTGTGGAAAAAACACTTTTCGCACTTGTGTTAGTGTTGAAAACCACTTTTCGTACTTGTGTTAGTGTTGAAAAACCACTTTTCGCACTTGTGTTGGTGCAGGAAACCACTTTTGCACTTGTATTAGTGTGGAAAAACCACTTTTCGCACTTGTGTTAGTGTTGAAAAACCACTTTTCGCACTTGTGTTAGTGTTGAAAAACCACTTTTCGCACTTGTGTTGGTGCAGGAAACCACTTTTGCACTTGTATTAGTGTGGAAAAAACACTTTTCGCACTTCTGTTAGTGTTGAAAAACCACTTTTCGCACTTGTGTTAGTGTTGAAAAACCACTTTTCGCACTTGTGTTAGTGTTGAAAAACCACTTTTCGCACTTGTGTTGGTGCAGGAAACCACTTTTGCACTTGTATTAGTGTGGAAAAAACACTTCGCACTTGTGTTAGTGTTGAAAAACCACTTTTCGCACTTGTGTTGGTGCAGGAAACCACTTTTGCACTTGTATTAGTGTGGAAAAAACACTTTTCGCACTTCTGTTAGTGTTGAAAAACCACTTTTCGCACTTGTGTTAGTGTTGAAAAACCACTTTTCGCACTTGTGTTAGTGTTGAAAAACCACTTTTCGCACTTGTGTTGGTGCAGGAAACCACTTTTGCACTTGTATTAGTGTGGAAAAAACACTTCGCACTTGTGTTAGTGTTGAAAAACCACTTTTCGCACTTGTGTTAGTGTTGAAAAACCACCTTTCGCACTTGTGTTGGTGCAGGAAACCACTTTTGCACTTGTATTAGTGTGGAAAAAACACTTTTCGCACTTCTGTTAGTGTTGAAAAACCACTTTTCGCACTTGTGTTGGTGCAGGAAACCACTTTTGCACTTGTATTAGTGTGGAAAAAAACACTTTTAGCACTTGTGTTATTGTTGAAAAACCACTTTTCGCACTTGTGTTAGTGTTGAAAAACCACGTTTCGCACTTGTGTTGGTGCAGGAAACCACTTTTGCACTTGTATTAGTGTTGAAAAACCACTTTTCGCACTTGTGTTAGTGTTGAAAAACCACTTTTCGCACTTGTGTTGGTGCAGGAAACCACTTTTGCACTTGTATTAGTGTGGAAAAAACACTTTTCGCTCTTGTGTTAGTGTTGAAAAACCACTTTTCGCACTTGTGTTAGTGTTGAAAAACCACTTTTCGCACTTGTGTTAGTGTTGAAAAACCACTTTTCGCACTTGTGTTGGTGCAGGAAATCACTTTTGCACTTGTATTAGTGTGGAAAAACCACTTTTCGCACTTGTGTTAGTGTTGAAAAACCACTTTTCGCACTTGTGTTAGTGTTGAAAAACCACTTTTCGCACTTGTGTTGGTGCAGGAAACCACTTTTACACTTGTATTAGTGTGGAAAAAACACTTTTTGCACTTGTGATAGTGTTGAAAAACCACTTTTCGCACTTGTGTTAGTGTTGAAAAACCACTTTTCGCACTTGTATTAGTGTTGAAAAACCACTTTTCGCACTTGTGTTTGCGCAGGAAACCACTTTTGCACTTGTATTAGTGTGGAAAAAACACTTTTCGCACTTGTGTTTGTGTTGAAAAACCACTTTTCGCACTTGTGTTAGTGTTGAAAAACCACTTTTCGCACTTGTGTTAGTGTTGAAAAACCACTTTTCGCACTTGTGTTGGTGCAGGAAACCACTTTTGCACTTGTATTAGTGTAGAAAAAACACTTTTCGCACTTGTGTTAGTGTTGAAAAACCACTTTTCGCACTTGTGTTAGTGTTGAAAAACCACTTTTCTCACTTGTGTTAGTGTTGAAAAACCACTTTTCGCACTTGTGTTGGTGCAGGAAATCACTTTTGCACTTGTATTAGTGTGGAAAAACCACTTTTCGCACTTGTGTTAGTGTTGAAAAACCACTTTTCGCACTTGTGTTAGTGTTGAAAAACCACTTTTCGCACTTGTGTTGGTGCAGGAAACCACTTTTGCACTTGTATTAGTGCAAAAACCAAAAACCACAAAACCACTTTTGCACTTGTATTAGTGTGGAAAAAACACTTTTTGCACTTGTGATAGTGTTGAAAAACCACTTTTCGCACTTGTGTTAGTGTTGAAAAACCACTTTTCGCACTTGTGTTAGTGTTGAAAAACCACTTTTCGCACTTGTGTTGGTGCAGGAAACCACTTTTGCACTTGTATTAGTGTGGAAAAAACACTTTTCGCACTTGTGTTTGTGTTGAAAAACCACTTTTCGCACTTGTGTTAGTGTTGAAAAACCACTTTTCGCACTTGTGTTGGTGCAGGAAACCACTTTTGCACTTGTATTAGTGTGGAAAAAACACTTTTCGCACTTGTGTTAGTGTTGAAAAACCACTTTTCGCACTTGTGTTAGTGTTGAAAAACCACTTTTCGCACTTGTGTTAGTGCTGAAAAACCACTTTTGCACTTGTGTTAGTGTTGAAAAACTACTTTTCACACTTGTGTTGGTGCAGGAAACCACTTTTGCACTTGTATTAGTGTGGAAAAAACACTTTTCGCACTTGTGTTAGTGTTGAAAAACCACTTTTCGCACTTGTGTTAGTGTTGAAAAACCACTTTTCGCACTTGTGTTGGTGCAGGAAACCACTTTTGCACTTGTATTACTGTGGAAAAAACACTTTTCGCACTTGTGTTAGTGTTGAAAACCACTTTTCGTACTTGTGTTAGTGTTGAAAAACCACTTTTCGCACTTGTGTTGGTGCAGGAAACCACTTTTGCACTTGTATTAGTGTGGAAAAACCACTTTTCGCACTTGTGTTAGTGTTGAAAAACCACTTTTCGCACTTGTGTTAGTGTTGAAAAACCACTTTTCGCACTTGTGTTGGTGCAGGAAACCACTTTTGCACTTGTATTAGTGTGGAAAAAACACTTTTCGCACTTGTGTTAGTGTTGAAAAACCACTTTTCGCACTTGTGTTAGTGTTGAAAAACCACTTTTCGCACTTGTGTTAGTGTTGAAAAACCACTTTTCGCACTTGTGTTGGTGCAGGAAACCACTTTTGCACTTGTATTAGTGTGGAAAAAACACTTCGCACTTGTGTTAGTGTTGAAAAACCACTTTTCGCACTTGTGTTAGTGTTGAAAAACCACTTTTCGCACTTGTGTTAGTGTTGAAAAACCACTTTTCGCACTTGTGTTAGTGTTGAAAAACCACTTTTCGCACTTGTGTTGGTGCAGGAAATCACTTTTGCACTTGTATTAGTGTGGAAAAAACACTTTTCGCTCTTGTGTTAGTGTTGAAAAACCACTTTTCGCACTTGTGTTAGTGTTGAAAAACCACTTTTCGCACTTGTGTTAGTGTTGAAAAACCACTTTTCGCACTTGTGTTGGTGCAGGAAATCACTTTTGCACTTGTATTAGTGTGGAAAAACCACTTTTCGCACTTGTGTTAGTGTTGAAAAACCACTTTTCGCACTTGTGTTAGTGTTGAAAAACCACTTTTCGCACTTGTGTTGGTGCAGGAAACCACTTTTACACTTGTATTAGTGTGGAAAAAACACTTTTTGCACTTGTGATAGTGTTGAAAAACCACTTTTCGCACTTGTGTTAGTGTTGAAAAACCACTTTTCGCACTTGTATTAGTGTTGAAAAACCACTTTTCGCACTTGTGTTGGCGCAGGAAACCACTTTTGCACTTGTATTAGTGTGGAAAAAACACTTTTCGCACTTGTGTTTGTGTTGAAAAACCACTTTTCGCACTTGTGTTAGTGTTGAAAAACCACTTTTCGCACTTGTGTTAGTGTTGAAAAACCACTTTTCGCACTTGTGTTGGTGCAGGAAACCACTTTTGCACTTGTATTAGTGTGGAAAAAACACTTTTCGCACTTGTGTTAGTGTTGAAAAACCACTTTTTGCACTTGTGTTGGTGTTGAAAAACCACTTTTCGCACTTGTGTTAGTGTTGAAAAACCACTTTTCGCACTTGTGTTGGTGCAGGAAACCACTTTTGCACTTGTATTAGTGTGGAAAAAACACTTTTCGCACTTGTGTTAGTGTTGAAAAACCACTTTTTGCACTTGTGTTAGTGTTGAAAAACCACTTTTCGCACTTGTGTTAGTGTTGAAAAACCACTTTTCGCACTTGTGTTGGTGCAGGAAACCACTTTTGCACTTGTATTAGTGCAAAAACCAAAAACCACAAAACCACTTTTGCACTTGTATTAGTGTGGAAAAAACACTTTTTGCACTTGTGATAGTGTTGAAAAACCGCTTTTCGCACTTGTGTTAGTGTTGAAAAACCACTTTTCGCACTTGTGTTAGTGTTGAAAAACCACTTTTCGCACTTGTGTTGGTGCAGGAAACCACTTTTGCACTTGTATTAGTGTGGAAAAAACACTTTTCGCACTTGTGTTTGTGTTGAAAAACCACTTTCGCACTTGTGTTAGTGTTGAAAAACCTCTTTTCGCACTTGTGTTGGTGCAGGAAATCACTTTTGCACTTGTATTAGTGTGGAAAAAACACTTTTCGCACTTCTGTTAGTGTTGAAAAACCACTTTTCGCACTTGTGTTGGTGCAGGAAACCACTTTTGCACTTGTATTAGTGTGGAAAAAAACACTTTTAGCACTTGTGTTATTGTTGAAAAACCACTTTTCGCACTTGTGTTAGTGTTGAAAAACCACGTTTCGCACTTGTGTTGGTGCAGGAAACCACTTTTGCACTTGTATTAGTGTTGAAAAACCACTTTTCGCACTTGTGTTAGTGTTGAAAAACCACTTTTCGCACTTGTGTTGGTGCAGGAAACCACTTTTGCACTTGTATTAGTGTGGAAAAAACACTTTTCGCTCTTGTGTTAGTGTTGAAAAACCACTTTTCGCACTTGTGTTAGTGTTGAAAAACCACTTTTCGCACTTGTGTTAGTGTTGAAAAACCACTTTTCGCACTTGTGTTGGTGCAGGAAATCACTTTTGCACTTGTATTAGTGTGGAAAAACCACTTTTCGCACTTGTGTTAGTGTTGAAAAACCACTTTTCGCACTTGTGTTAGTGTTGAAAAACCACTTTTCGCACTTGTGTTGGTGCAGGAAACCACTTTTGCACTTGTATTAGTGTAGAAAAAACACTTTTCGCACTTGTGTTAGTGTTGAAAAACCACTTTTCGCACTTGTGTTAGTGTTGAAAAACCACTTTTCTCACTTGTGTTAGTGTTGAAAAACCACTTTTCGCACTTGTGTTGGTGCAGCAAACCACTTTTGCACTTGTATTAGTGTGGAAAAAACACTTTTCGCACTTGTGTTAGTGTTGAAAAACCACTTTTCGCACTTGTGTTAGTGTTGAAAAACCACTTTTCGCACTTGTGTTAGTGCTGAAAAACCACTTTCGCACTTGTGTTAGTGTTGAAAAACTACTTTTCACACTTGTGTTGGTGCAGGAAACCACTTTTGCACTTGTATTAGTGTGGAAAAAACACTTTTCGCACTTGTGTTAGTGTTGAAAAACCACTTTTCGCACTTGTGTTAGTGTTGAAAAACCACTTTTCACACTTGTGTTGGTGCAGGAAACCACTTTTGCACTTGTATTACTGTGGAAAAAACACTTTTCGCACTTGTGTTAGTGTTGAAAACCACTTTTCGTACTTGTGTTAGTGTTGAAAAACCACTTTTCGCACTTGTGTTGGTGCAGGAAACCACTTTTGCACTTGTATTAGTGTGGAAAAACCACTTTTCGCACTTGTGTTAGTGTTGAAAAACCACTTTTCGCACTTGTGTTAGTGTTGAAAAACCACTTTTCGCACTTGTGTTGGTGCAGGAAACCACTTTTGCACTTGTATTAGTGTGGAAAAAACACTTTTCGCACTTGTGTTAGTGTTGAAAAACCACTTTTCGCACTTGTGTTAGTGTTGAAAAACCACTTTTCGCACTTGTGTTAGTGTTGAAAAACCACTTTTCGCACTTGTGTTGGTGCAGGAAACCACTTTTGCACTTGTATTAGTGTGGAAAAAACACTTCGCACTTGTGTTAGTGTTGAAAAACCACTTTTCGCACTTGTGTTAGTGTTGAAAAACCACTTTTCGCACTTGTGTTAGTGTTGAAAAACCACTTTTCGCACTTGTGTTAGTGTTGAAAAACCACTTTTCGCACTTGTGTTGGTGCAGGAAATCACTTTTGCACTTGTATTAGTGTGGAAAAAACACTTTTCGCTCTTGTGTTAGTGTTGAAAAACCACTTTTCGCACTTGTGTTAGTGTTGAAAAACCACTTTTCGCACTTGTGTTAGTGTTGAAAAACCACTTTTCGCACTTGTGTTGGTGCAGGAAATCACTTTTGCACTTGTATTAGTGTGGAAAAACCACTTTTCGCACTTGTGTTAGTGTTGAAAAACCACTTTTCGCACTTGTGTTAGTGTTGAAAAACCACTTTTCGCACTTGTGTTGGTGCAGGAAACCACTTTTACACTTGTATTAGTGTGGAAAAAACACTTTTTGCACTTGTGATAGTGTTGAAAAACCACTTTTCGCACTTGTGTTAGTGTTGAAAAACCACTTTTCGCACTTGTATTAGTGTTGAAAAACCACTTTTCGCACTTGTGTTTGCGCAGGAAACCACTTTTGCACTTGTATTAGTGTGGAAAAAACACTTTTCGCACTTGTGTTTGTGTTGAAAAACCACTTTTCGCACTTGTGTTAGTGTTGAAAAACCACTTTTCGCACTTGTGTTAGTGTTGAAAAACCACTTTTCGCACTTGTGTTGGTGCAGGAAACCACTTTTGCACTTGTATTAGTGTGGAAAAAACACTTTTCGCACTTGTGTTAGTGTTGAAAAACCACTTTTTGCACTTGTGTTGGTGTTGAAAAACCACTTTTCGCACTTGTGTTAGTGTTGAAAAACCACTTTTCGCACTTGTGTTGGTGCAGGAAACCACTTTTGCACTTGTATTAGTGTGGAAAAAACACTTTTCGCACTTGTGTTAGTGTTGAAAAACCACTTTTTGCACTTGTGTTAGTGTTGAAAAACCACTTTTCGCACTTGTGTTTGCGCAGGAAACCACTTTTGCACTTGTATTAGTGTGGAAAAAACACTTTTCGCACTTGTGTTTGTGTTGAAAAACCACTTTTCGCACTTGTGTTAGTGTTGAAAAACCACTTTTCGCACTTGTGTTAGTGTTGAAAAACCACTTTTCGCACTTGTGTTGGTGCAGGAAACCACTTTTGCACTTGTATTAGTGTAGAAAAAACACTTTTCGCACTTGTGTTAGTGTTGAAAAACCACTTTTCGCACTTGTGTTAGTGTTGAAAAACCACTTTTCTCACTTGTGTTAGTGTTGAAAAACCACTTTTCGCACTTGTGTTGGTGCAGGAAATCACTTTTGCACTTGTATTAGTGTGGAAAAACCACTTTTCGCACTTGTGTTAGTGTTGAAAAACCACTTTTCGCACTTGTGTTAGTGTTGAAAAACCACTTTTCGCACTTGTGTTGGTGCAGGAAACCACTTTTGCACTTGTATTAGTGCAAAAACCAAAAACCACAAAACCACTTTTGCACTTGTATTAGTGTGGAAAAAACACTTTTTGCACTTGTGATAGTGTTGAAAAACCACTTTTCGCACTTGTGTTAGTGTTGAAAAACCACTTTTCGCACTTGTGTTAGTGTTGAAAAACCACTTTTCGCACTTGTGTTGGTGCAGGAAACCACTTTTGCACTTGTATTAGTGTGGAAAAAACACTTTTCGCACTTGTGTTTGTGTTGAAAAACCACTTTTCGCACTTGTGTTAGTGTTGAAAAACCACTTTTCGCACTTGTGTTGGTGCAGGAAACCACTTTTGCACTTGTATTAGTGTGGAAAAAACACTTTTCGCACTTGTGTTAGTGTTGAAAAACCACTTTTCGCACTTGTGTTAGTGTTGAAAAACCACTTTTCGCACTTGTGTTAGTGCTGAAAAACCACTTTTGCACTTGTGTTAGTGTTGAAAAACTACTTTTCACACTTGTGTTGGTGCAGGAAACCACTTTTGCACTTGTATTAGTGTGGAAAAAACACTTTTCGCACTTGTGTTAGTGTTGAAAAACCACTTTTCGCACTTGTGTTAGTGTTGAAAAACCACTTTTCGCACTTGTGTTGGTGCAGGAAACCACTTTTGCACTTGTATTACTGTGGAAAAAACACTTTTCGCACTTGTGTTAGTGTTGAAAACCACTTTTCGTACTTGTGTTAGTGTTGAAAAACCACTTTTCGCACTTGTGTTGGTGCAGGAAACCACTTTTGCACTTGTATTAGTGTGGAAAAACCACTTTTCGCACTTGTGTTAGTGTTGAAAAACCACTTTTCGCACTTGTGTTAGTGTTGAAAAACCACTTTTCGCACTTGTGTTGGTGCAGGAAACCACTTTTGCACTTGTATTAGTGTGGAAAAAACACTTTTCGCACTTGTGTTAGTGTTGAAAAACCACTTTTCGCACTTGTGTTAGTGTTGAAAAACCACTTTTCGCACTTGTGTTAGTGTTGAAAAACCACTTTTCGCACTTGTGTTGGTGCAGGAAACCACTTTTGCACTTGTATTAGTGTGGAAAAAACACTTCGCACTTGTGTTAGTGTTGAAAAACCACTTTTCGCACTTGTGTTAGTGTTGAAAAACCACTTTTCGCACTTGTGTTAGTGTTGAAAAACCACTTTTCGCACTTGTGTTAGTGTTGAAAAACCACTTTTCGCACTTGTGTTGGTGCAGGAAATCACTTTTGCACTTGTATTAGTGTGGAAAAAACACTTTTCGCTCTTGTGTTAGTGTTGAAAAACCACTTTTCGCACTTGTGTTAGTGTTGAAAAACCACTTTTCGCACTTGTGTTAGTGTTGAAAAACCACTTTTCGCACTTGTGTTGGTGCAGGAAATCACTTTTGCACTTGTATTAGTGTGGAAAAACCACTTTTTGCACTTGTGTTAGTGTTGAAAAACCACTTTTCGCACTTGTGTTAGTGTTGAAAAACCACTTTTCGCACTTGTGTTGGTGCAGGAAACCACTTTTACACTTGTATTAGTGTGGAAAAAACACTTTTTGCACTTGTGATAGTGTTGAAAAACCACTTTTCGCACTTGTGTTAGTGTTGAAAAACCACTTTTCGCACTTGTATTAGTGTTGAAAAACCACTTTTCGCACTTGTGTTGGCGCAGGAAACCACTTTTGCACTTGTATTAGTGTGGAAAAAACACTTTTCGCACTTGTGTTTGTGTTGAAAAACCACTTTTCGCACTTGTGTTAGTGTTGAAAAACCACTTTTCGCACTTGTGTTAGTGTTGAAAAACCACTTTTCGCACTTGTGTTGGTGCAGGAAATCACTTTTGCACTTGTATTAGTGTGGAAAAACCACTTTTCGCACTTGTGTTAGTGTTGAAAAACCACTTTTCGCACTTGTGTTAGTGTTGAAAAACCACTTTTCGCACTTGTGTTGGTGCAGGAAACCACTTTTGCACTTGTATTAGTGCAAAAACCAAAAACCACAAAACCACTTTTGCACTTGTATTAGTGTGGAAAAAACACTTTTTGCACTTGTGATAGTGTTGAAAAACCACTTTTCGCACTTGTGTTAGTGTTGAAAAACCACTTTTCGCACTTGTGTTAGTGTTGAAAAACCACTTTTCGCACTTGTGTTGGTGCAGGAAACCACTTTTGCACTTGTATTAGTGTGGAAAAAACACTTTTCGCACTTGTGTTTGTGTTGAAAAACCACTTTTCGCACTTGTGTTAGTGTTGAAAAACCACTTTTCGCACTTGTGTTGGTGCAGGAAACCACTTTAGCACTTGTATTAGTGTGGAAAAAACACTTTTCGCACTTGTGTTAGTGTTGAAAAACCACTTTTCGCACTTGTGTTAGTGTTGAAAAACCACTTTTCGCACTTGTGTTAGTGCTGAAAAACCACTTTCGCACTTGTGTTAGTGTTGAAAAACCACTTTTCACACTTGTGTTGGTGCAGGAAACCACTTTTGCACTTGTATTAGTGTGGAAAAAACACTTCGCACTTATGTTAGTGTTGAAAAACCACTTTTCGCACTTGTGTTAGTGTTGAAAAACCACTTTTCGCACTTGTGTTAGTGTTGAAAAACCACTTTTCGCACTTGTGTTAGTGTTGAAAAACCACTTTTCGCACTTGTGTTGGTGCAGGAAATCACTTTTGCACTTGTATTAGTGTGGAAAAAACACTTTTCGCTCTTGTGTTAGTGTTGAAAAACCACTTTTCGCACTTGTGTTAGTGTTGAAAAACCACTTTTCGCACTTGTGTTAGTGTTGAAAAACCACTTTTCGCACTTGTGTTGGTGCAGGAAATCACTTTTGCACTTGTATTAGTGTGGGAAAACCACTTTTCGCACTTGTGTTAGTGTTGAAAAACCACTTTTCGCACTTGTGTTAGTGTTGAAAAACCACTTTTCGCACTTGTGTTGGTGCAGGAAACCACTTTTACACTTGTATTAGTGTGGAAAAAACACTTTTTGCACTTGTGATAGTGTTGAAAAACCACTTTTCGCACTTGTGTTAGTGTTGAAAAACCACTTTTCGCACTTGTATTAGTGTTGAAAAACCACTTTTCGCACTTGTGTTGGCACAGGAAACCACTTTTGCACTTGTATTAGTGTGGAAAAAACACTTTTCGCACTTGTGTTTGTGTTGAAAAACCACTTTTCGCACTTGTGTTAGTGTTGAAAAACCACTTTTCGCACTTGTGTTAGTGTTGAAAAACCACTTTTCGCACTTGTGTTGGTGCAGGAAACCACTTTTGCACTTGTATTAGTGTGGAAAAAACACTTTTCGCACTTGTGTTAGTGTTGAAAAACCACTTTTTGCACTTGTGTTGGTGTTGAAAAACCACTTTTCGCACTTGTGTTAGTGTTGAAAAACCACTTTTCGCACTTGTGTTGGTGCAGGAAACCACTTTTGCACTTGTATTAGTGTGGAAAAAACACTTTTCGCACTTGTGTTAGTGTTGAAAAACCACTTTTTGCACTTGTGTTAGTGTTGAAAAACCACTTTTCGCACTTGTGTTAGTGTTGAAAAACCACTTTTCTTTCGCACTTGTGTTGGTGCAGGAAACCACTTTTGCACTTGTATTAGTGCAAAAACCAAAAACCACAAAACCACTTTTGCACTTGTATTAGTGTGGAAAAAACACTTTTTGCACTTGTGATAGTGTTGAAAAACCGCTTTTCGCACTTGTGTTAGTGTTGAAAAACCACTTTTCGCACTTGTGTTAGTGTTGAAAAACCACTTTTCGCACTTGTGTTGGTGCAGGAAACCACTTTTGCACTTGTATTAGTGTGGAAAAAACACTTTTCGCACTTGTGTTTGTGTTGAAAAACCACTTTCGCACTTGTGTTAGTGTTGAAAAACCTCTTTTCGCACTTGTGTTGGTGCAGGAAATCACTTTTGCACTTGTATTAGTGTGGAAAAACCACTTTTCGCACTTGTGTTAGTGTTGAAAAACCACTTTTCGCACTTGTGTTAGTGTTGAAAAACCACTTTTCGCACTTGTGTTGGTGCAGGAAACCACTTTTGCACTTGTATTAGTGCAAAAACCAAAAACCACAAAACCACTTTTGCACTTGTATTAGTGTGGAAAAAACACTTTTTGCACTTGTGATAGTGTTGAAAAACCACTTTTCGCACTTGTGTTAGTGTTGAAAAACCACTTTTCGCACTTGTGTTAGTGTTGAAAAACCACTTTTCGCACTTGTGTTATTGTTGAAAAACCACTTTTCGCACTTGTGTTGGTGCAGGAAACCACTTTTGCACTTGTATTAGTGTGGAAAAAACACTTTTCGCACTTGTGTTAGTGTTGAAAAACCACTTTTCGCACTTGTGTTAGTGTTGAAAAACCACTTTTCGCACTTGTGTTGGTGCAGGAAACCACTTTTGCACTTGTATTAGTGTGGAAAAAACACTTTTCGCACTTGTGTTAGTGTTGAAAAACCACTTTTCGCACTTGTGTTAGTGTTGAAAAACCACTTTTCGCACTTGTGTTGGTGCAGGAAACCACTTTTGCACTTGTATTAGTGTGGAAAAAACACTTTTCGCACTTGTGTTAGTGTTGAAAAACCACTTTTCGCACTTGTGTTAGTGTTGAAAAACCACTTTTCGCACTTGTGTTGGTGCAGGAAACCACCTTTGCACTTGTATTAGTGTGGAAAAAACACTTTTCACACTTGTGTTAGTGTTGAAAAACCACTTTTCGCACTTGTGTTAGTGTTGAAAAACCACTTTTCGCACTTGTGTTAGTGTTGAAAAACCACTTTTCGCACTTGTGTTGGTGCAGGAAACCACTTTTGCACTTGTATTAGTGTGGAAAAACCACTTTTCGCACTTGTGTTAGTGTTGAAAAACCTCTTTTCGCACTTGTGTTAGTGTTGAAAAACCACTTACTTTTCGCACTTGTGTTGGTGCAGGAAAGCACTTTTGCACTTGTATTAGTGTGGAAAAAACACTTTTTGCACTTGTGATAGTGTTGAAAAACCACTTTTCGCACTTTTGTTAGTGTTGAAAAACCACTTTTCGCACTTGTGTTGGTGCAGGAAACCACTTTTGCACTTGTATTAGTGTGGAAAAAACACTTTTCGCACTTGTGTTAGTGTTGAAAAACCACTTTTCGCAATTGTGTTAGTGTTGAAAAACAACTTTTCGCACTTGTGTTGGTGCAGGAAACCACGTTTGCACTTGTATTAGTGTGGAAAAACACTTTTCGCACTTGTGTTAGTGTTGAAAACCACTTTTCGCACTTGTGTTAGTGTTGAAAACCACTTTTGCACTTGTGTTGGTGCAGGAAACCACTTTTGCACTTGTATTAGTGTGGAAAAAACACTTTTCGCACTTGTGTTAGTGTTGAAAAACCACTTTTCGCACTTGTGTTAGTGTTGAAAAACCACTTTTCGCACTTGTGTTAGTGTTGAAAAACCACTTTTCGTACTTGTGTTGGTGCAGGAAACCACTTTTGCACTTGTATTAGTGTGGAAAAAACACTTTTCGCACTTGTGTTAGTGTTGAAAAACCACTTTTCGCACTTGTGTTAGTGTTGAAAAACCACTTTCCACACTTGTGTTAGTGTTGAAAAACCACTTTTCACACTTGTGTTGGTGCAGGAAACCACTTTTGCACTTGTATTAGTGTGGAAAAAACACTTTTCGCACTTGTGTTAGTGTTGAAAAACCACTTTTCGCACTTGTGTTAGTGTTGAAAAACCACTTTTCGCACTTGTGTTGGTGCAGGAAACCACTTTTGCACTTGTATTACTGTGGAAAAAACACTTTTCGCACTTGTGTTAGTGTTGAAAACCACTTTTCGTACTTGTGTTAGTGTTGAAAAACCACTTTTCGCACTTGTGTTGGTGCAGGAAACCACTTTTGCACTTGTATTAGTGTGGAAAAACCACTTTTCGCACTTGTGTTAGTGTTGAAAAACCACTTTTCGCACTTGTGTAGTGTTGAAAAACCACTTTTCGCACTTGTGTTGGTGCAGGAAACCACTTTTGCACTTGTATTAGTGTGGAAAAAACACTTTTCGCACTTCTGTTAGTGTTGAAAAACCACTTTTCGCACTTGTGTTAGTGTTGAAAAACCACTTTTCGCACTTGTGTTAGTGTTGAAAAACCACTTTTCGCACTTGTGTTGGTGCAGGAAACCACTTTTGCACTTGTATTAGTGTGGAAAAAACACTTCGCACTTGTGTTAGTGTTGAAAAACCACTTTTCGCACTTGTGTTAGTGTTGAAAAACCACTTTTCGTACTTGTGTTGGTGCAGGAAACCACTTTTGCACTTGTATTAGTGTGGAAAAAACACTTTTCGCACTTCTGTTAGTGTTGAAAAACCACTTTTCGCACTTGTGTTGGTGCAGGAAACCACTTTTGCACTTGTATTAGTGTGGAAAAAAACACTTTTCGCACTTGTGTTATTGTTGAAAAACCACTTTTCGCACTTGTGTTAGTGTTGAAAAACCACGTTTCGCACTTGTGTTGGTGCAGGAAACCACTTTTGCACTTGTATTAGTGTTGAAAAACCACTTTTCGCACTTGTGTTAGTGTTGAAAAACCACTTTTCGCACTTGTGTTGGTGCAGGAAACCACTTTTGCACTTGTATTAGTGTGGAAAAAACACTTTTCGCTCTTGTGTTAGTGTTGAAAAACCACTTTTCGCACTTGTGTTAGTGTTGAAAAACCACTTTTCGCACTTGTGTTAGTGTTGAAAAACCACTTTTCGCACTTGTGTTGGTGCAGGAAACCACTTTTGCACTTGTATTAGTGTGGAAAAAACACTTTTCGCACTTGTGTTAGTGTTGAAAAACCACTTTTCGCACTTGTGTTAGTGTTGAAAAACCACTTTTCGCACTTGTGTTGGTGCAGGAAACCACTTTTACACTTGTATTAGTGTGGAAAAAACACTTTTTGCACTTGTGATAGTGTTGAAAAACCACTTTTCGCACTTGTGTTAGTGTTGAAAAACCACTTTTCGCACTTGTATTAGTGTTGAAAAACCACTTTTCGCACTTGTGTTTGTGCAGGAAACCACTTTTGCACTTGTATTAGTGTGGAAAAAACACTTTTCGCACTTGTGTTTGTGTTGAAAAACCACTTTTCGCACTTGTGTTAGTGTTGAAAAACCACTTTTCGCACTTGTGTTAGTGTTGAAAAACCACTTTTCGCACTTGTGTTGGTGCAGGAAACCACTTTTGCACTTGTATTAGTGAAGAAAAAACACTTTTCGCACTTGTGTTAGTGTTGAAAAACCACTTTTCGCACTTGTGTTACGTGTTGAAAAACCACTTTTCTCACTTGTGTTAGTGTTGAAAACCACTTTTCGCACTTGTGTTGGTGCAGGAAATCACTTTTGCACTTGTATTAGTGTGGAAAAACCACTTTTCGCACTTGTGTTAGTGTTGAAAAACCACTTTTCGCACTTGTGTTAGTGTTGAAAAACCACTTTTCGCACTTGTGTTGGTGCAGGAAACCACTTTTGCACTTGTATTAGTGCAAAAACCAAAAACCACAAAACCACTTTTGCACTTGTATTAGTGTGGAAAAAACACTTTTTGCACTTGTGATAGTGTTGAAAAACCACTTTTCGCACTTGTGTTAGTGTTGAAAAACCACTTTTCGCACTTGTGTTAGTGTTGAAAAACCACTTTTCGCACTTGTGTTGGTGCAGGAAACCACTTTTGCACTTGTATTAGTGTGGAAAAAACACTTTTCGCACTTGTGTTTGTGTTGAAAAACCACTTTTCGCACTTGTGTTAGTGTTGAAAAACCACTTTTCGCACTTGTGTTGGTGCAGGAAACCACTTTTGCACTTGTATTAGTGTGGAAAAAACACTTTTCGCACTTGTGTTAGTGTTGAAAAACCACTTTTCGCACTTGTGTTAGTGTTGAAAAACCACTTTTCGCACTTGTGTTAGTGCTGAAAAACCACTTTCGCACTTGTGTTAGTGTTGAAAAACCACTTTTCACACTTGTGTTGGTGCAGGAAACCACTTTTGCACTTGTATTAGTGTGGAAAAAACACTTTTCGCACTTGTGTTAGTGTTGAAAAACCACTTTTCGCACTTGTGTTAGTGTTGAAAAACCACTTTTCGCACTTGTGTTGGTGCAGGAAACCACTTTTGCACTTGTATTAGTGTGGAAAAAACACTTTTCGCACTTGTGTTAGTGTTGAAAACCACTTTTCGTACTTGTGTTAGTGTTGAAAAACCACTTTTCGCACTTGTGTTGGTGCAGGAAACCACTTTTGCACTTGTATTAGTGTGGAAAAACCACTTTTCGCACTTGTATTAGTGTTGAAAAACCACGTTTCGCACTTGTGTTAGTGTTGAAAAACCACTTTTCGCACTTGTGTTGGTGCAGGAAACCACTTTTGCACTTGTATTAGTGTGGAAAAAACACTTTTCGCACTTGTGTTAGTGTTGAAAAACCACTTTTCGCACTTGTGTTAGTGTTGAAAAACCACTTTTCGCACTTGTGTTAGTGTTGAAAAACCACTTTTCGCACTTGTGTTGGTGCAGGAAACCACTTTTGCACTTGTATTAGTGTGGAAAAAACACTTCGCACTTGTGTTAGTGTTGAAAAAAACCACTTTTCGCACTTGTGTTAGTGTTGAAAAACCACTTTTCGCACTTGTGTTAGTGTTGAAAAACCACTTTTCGCACTTGTGTTAGTGTGAAAAACCACTTTTCGCACTTGTGTTGGTGCAGGAAATCACTTTTGCACTTGTATTAGTGTGGAAAAAAACACTTTTCGCTCTTGTGTTAGTGTTGAAAAACCACTTTTCGCACTTGTGTTAGTGTTGAAAAACCACTTTTCGCACTTGTGTTAGTGTTGAAAAACCCCTTTTCGCACTTGTGTTGGTGCAGGAAATCACTTTTGCACTTGTATTAGTGTGGAAAAACCACTTTTCGCACTTGTGTTAGTGTTGAAAAACCACTTTTCGCACTTGTGTTAGTGTTGAAAAACCACTTTTCGCACTTGTGTTGGTGCAGGAAACCACTTTTACACTTGTATTAGTGTGGAAAAAACACTTTTTGCACTTGTGATAGTGTTGAAAAACCACTTTTCGCACTTGTGTTAGTGTTGAAAAACCACTTTTCGCACTTGTATTAGTGTTGAAAAACCACTTTTCGCACTTGTGTTGGCGCAGGAAACCACTTTTGCACTTGTATTAGTGTGGAAAAAACACTTTTCGCACTTGTGTTTGTGTTGAAAAACCACTTTTCGCACTTGTGTTAGTGTTGAAAAACCACTTTTCGCACTTGTGTTAGTGTTGAAAAACCACTTTTCGCACTTGTGTTGGTGCAGGAAACCACTTTTGCACTTGTATTAGTGTGGAAAAAACACTTTTCGCACTTGTGTTAGTGTTGAAAAACCACTTTTTGCACTTGTGTTGGTGTTGAAAAACCACTTTTCGCACTTGTGTTAGTGTTGAAAAACCACTTTTCGCACTTGTGTTGGTGCAGGAAACCACTTTTGCACTTGTATTAGTGTGGAAAAAACACTTTTCGCACTTGTGTTAGTGTTGAAAAACCACTTTTTGCACTTGTGTTAGTGTTGAAAAACCACTTTTCGCACTTGTGTTAGTGTTGAAAAACCACTTTTCGCACTTGTGTTGGTGCAGGAAACCACTTTTGCACTTGTATTAGTGCAAAAACCAAAAACCACAAAACCACTTTTGCACTTGTATTAGTGTGGAAAAAACACTTTTTGCACTTGTGATAGTGTTGAAAAACCGCTTTTCGCACTTGTGTTAGTGTTGAAAAACCACTTTTCGCACTTGTGTTAGTGTTGAAAAACCACTTTTCGCACTTGTGTTGGTGCAGGAAACCACTTTTGCACTTGTATTAGTGTGGAAAAAACACTTTTCGCACTTGTGTTTGTGTTGAAAAACCACTTTCGCACTTGTGTTAGTGTTGAAAAACCACTTTTCGCACTTGTGTTGGTGCAGGAAATCACTTTTGCACTTGTATTATTGTGGAAAAACCACTTTTCGCACTTGTGTTAGTGTTGAAAAACCACTTTTCGCACTTGTGTTAGTGTTGAAAAACCACTTTTCGCACTTGTGTTGGTGCAGGAAACCACTTTTGCACTTGTATTAGTGCAAAAACCAAAAACCACAAAACCACTTTTGCACTTGTATTAGTGTGGAAAAAACACTTTTTGCACTTGTGATAGTGTTGAAAAACCACTTTTCGCACTTGTGTTAGTGTTGAAAAACCACTTTTCGCACTTGTGTTAGTGTTGAAAAACCACTTTTCGCACTTGTGTTATTGTTGAAAAACCACTTTTCGCACTTGTGTTGGTGCAGGAAACCACTTTTTACTTGTATTAGTGTGGAAAAAACACTTTTCGCACTTGTGTTAGTGTTGAAAAACCACTTTTCGCACTTGTGTTAGTGTTGAAAAACCACTTTTCGCACTTGTGTTGGTGCAGGAAACCACTTTTGCACTTGTATTAGTGTGGAAAAAACACTTTTCGCACTTGTGTTAGTGTTGAAAAACCACTTTTCGCACTTGTGTTAGTGTTGAAAAACCACTTTTCGCACTTGTGTTGGTGCAGGAAACCACTTTTGCACTTGTATTAGTGTGGAAAAAACACTTTTCGCACTTGTGTTAGTGTTGAAAAACCACTTTTCGCACTTGTGTTAGTGTTGAAAAACCACTTTTCGCACTTGTGTTGGTGCAGGAAACCACCTTTGCACTTGTATTAGTGTGGAAAAAACACTTTTCACACTTGTGTTAGTGTTGAAAAACCACTTTTCGCACTTGTGTTAGTGTTGAAAAACCACTTTTCGCACTTGTGTTAGTGTTGAAAAACCACTTTTCGCACTTGTGTTGGTGCAGGAAACCACTTTTGCACTTGTATTAGTGTGGAAAAACCACTTTTCGCACTTGTGTTAGTGTTGAAAAACCTCTTTTCGCACTTGTGTTAGTGTTGAAAAACCACTTTTCGCACTTGTGTTGGTGCAGGAAAGCACTTTTGCACTTGTATTAGTGTGGAAAAAACACTTTTTGCACTTGTGATAGTGTTGAAAAACCACTTTTTGCACTTTTGTTAGTGTTGAAAAACCACTTTTCGCACTTGTGTTGGTGCAGGAAACCACTTTTGCACTTGTATTAGTGTGGAAAAAACACTTTTCGCACTTGTGTTAGTGTTGAAAAACCACTTTTCGCAATTGTGTTAGTGTTGAAAAACAACTTTTCGCACTTGTGTTGGTGCAGGAAACCACGTTTGCACTTGTATTAGTGTGGAAAAACACTTTTCGCACTTGTGTTAGTGTTGAAAAACCACTTTTCGCACTTGTGTTAGTGTTGAAAAACCACTTTTCGCACTTGTGTTGGTGCAGGAAACCACTTTTGCACTTGTATTAGTGTGGAAAAAACACTTTTCGCACTTGTGTTAGTGTTGAAAAACCACTTTTCGCACTTGTGTTAGTGTTGAAAAACCACTTTTCGCACTTGTGTTAGTGTTGAAAAACCACTTTTCGTACTTGTGTTGGTGCAGGAAACCACTTTTGCACTTGTATTAGTGTGGAAAAAACACTTTTCGCACTTGTGTTAGTGTTGAAAAACCACTTTTCGCACTTGTGTTAGTGTTGAAAAACCACTTTCCACACTTGTGTTAGTGTTGAAAAACCACTTTTCACACTTGTGTTGGTGCAGGAAACCACTTTTGCACTTGTATTAGTGTGGAAAAAACACTTTTCGCACTTGTGTTAGTGTTGAAAAACCACTTTTCGCACTTGTGTTAGTGTTGAAAAACCACTTTTCGCACTTGTGTTGGTGCAGGAAACCACTTTTGCACTTGTATTACTGTGGAAAAAACACTTTTCGCACTTGTGTTAGTGTTGAAAACCACTTTTCGTACTTGTGTTAGTGTTGAAAAACCACTTTTCGCACTTGTGTTGGTGCAGGAAACCACTTTTGCACTTGTATTAGTGTGGAAAAACCACTTTTCGCACTTGTGTTAGTGTTGAAAAACCACTTTTCGCACTTGTTTTAGTGTTGAAAAACCACTTTTCGCACTTGTGTTGGTGCAGGAAACCACTTTTGCACTTGTATTAGTGTGGAAAAAACACTTTTCGCACTTCTGTTAGTGTTGAAAAACCACTTTTCGCACTTGTGTTAGTGTTGAAAAACCACTTTTCGCACTTGTGTTAGTGTTGAAAAACCACTTTTCGCACTTGTGTTGGTGCAGGAAACCACTTTTGCACTTGTATTAGTGTGGAAAAAACACTTCGCACTTGTGTTAGTGTTGACAAACCACTTTTCGCACTTGTGTTAGTGTTGAAAAACCACTTTTCGCACTTGTGTTGGTGCAGGAAACCACTTTTGCACTTGTATTAGTGTGGAAAAAACACTTTTCGCACTTCTGTTAGTGTTGAAAAACCACTTTTCGCACTTGTGTTGGTGCAGGAAACCACTTTTGCACTTGTATTAGTGTGGAAAAAAACACTTTTCGCACTTGTGTTATTGTTGAAAAACCACTTTTCGCACTTGTGTTAGTGTTGAAAAACCACGTTTCGCACTTGTGTTGGTGCAGGAAACCACTTTTGCACTTGTATTAGTGTTGAAAAACCACTTTTCGCACTTGTGTTAGTGTTGAAAAACCACTTTTCGCACTTGTGTTGGTGCAGGAAACCACTTTTGCACTTGTATTAGTGTGGAAAAAACACTTTTCGCTCTTGTGTTAGTGTTGAAAAACCACTTTTCGCACTTGTGTTAGTGTTGAAAAACCACTTTTCGCACTTGTGTTAGTGTTGAAAAACCACTTTTCGCACTTGTGTTGGTGCAGGAAACCACTTTTGCACTTGTATTAGTGTGGAAAAAACACTTTTCGCACTTGTGTTAGTGTTGAAAAACCACTTTTCGCACTTGTGTTAGTGTTGAAAAACCACTTTTCGCACTTGTATTAGTGTTGAAAAACCACTTTTCGCACTTGTGTTTGTGCAGGAAACCACTTTTGCACTTGTATTAGTGTGGAAAAAACACTTTTCGCACTTGTGTTTGTGTTGAAAAACCACTTTTCGCACTTGTGTTAGTGTTGAAAAACCACTTTTCGCACTTGTGTTAGTGTTGAAAAACCACTTTTCGCACTTGTGTTGGTGCAGGAAACCACTTTTGCACTTGTATTAGTGTAGAAAAAACACTTTTCGCACTTGTGTTAGTGTTGAAAAACCACTTTTCGCACTTGTGTTAGTGTTGAAAAACCACTTTTCTCACTTGTGTTAGTGTTGAAAAACCACTTTTCGCACTTGTGTTGGTGCAGGAAATCACTTTTGCACTTGTATTAGTGTGGAAAAACCACTTTTCGCACTTGTGTTAGTGTTGAAAAACCACTTTTCGCACTTGTGTTAGTGTTGAAAAACCACTTTTCGCACTTGTGTTGGTGCAGGAAACCACTTTTGCACTTGTATTAGTGCAAAAACCAAAAACCACAAAACCACTTTTGCACTTGTATTAGTGTGGAAAAAACACTTTTTGCACTTGTGATAGTGTTGAAAAACCACTTTTCGCACTTGTGTTAGTGTTGAAAAACCACTTTTCGCACTTGTGTTAGTGTTGAAAAACCACTTTTCGCACTTGTGTTGGTGCAGGAAACCACTTTTGCACTTGTATTAGTGTGGAAAAAACACTTTTCGCACTTGTGTTTGTGTTGAAAAACCACTTTTCGCACTTGTGTTAGTGTTGAAAAACCACTTTTCGCACTTGTGTTGGTGCAGGAAACCACTTTTGCACTTGTATTAGTGTGGAAAAAACACTTTTCGCACTTGTGTTAGTGTTGAAAAACCACTTTTCGCACTTGTGTTAGTGTTGAAAAACCACTTTTCGCACTTGTGTTAGTGCTGAAAAACCACTTTCGCACTTGTGTTAGTGTTGAAAAACCACTTTTCACACTTGTGTTGGTGCAGGAAAACACTTTTGCACTTGTATTAGTGTGGAAAAAACACTTTTCGCACTTGTGTTAGTGTTGAAAAACCACTTTTCGCACTTGTGTTAGTGTTGAAAAACCACTTTTCGCACTTGTGTTGGTGCAGGAAACCACTTTTGCACTTGTATTACTGTGGAAAAAACACTTTTCGCACTTGTGTTAGTGTTGAAAACCACTTTTCGTACTTGTGTTAGTGTTGAAAAACCACTTTTCGCACTTGTGTTGGTGCAGGAAACCACTTTTGCACTTGTATTAGTGTTGAAAAACCACTTTTCGCACTTGTGTTAGTGTTGAAAAACCACTTTTCGCACTTGTGTTGGTGCAGGAAACCACTTTTGCACTTGTATTATTGTGGAAAAAACACTTTTCGCTCTTGTGTTAGTGTTGAAAAACCACTTTTCGCACTTGTGTTAGTGTTGAAAAACCACTTTTCGCACTTGTGTTAGTGTTGAAAAACCACTTTTCGCACTTGTGTTGGTGCAGGAAACCACTTTTGCACTTGTATTAGTGTGGAAAAAACACTTTTCGCACTTGTGTTAGTGTTGAAAAACCACTTTTCGCACTTGTGTTAGTGTTGAAAAACCACTTTTCGCACTTGTATTAGTGTTGAAAAACCACTTTTCGCACTTGTGTTTGTGCAGGAAACCACTTTTGCACTTGTATTAGTGTGGAAAAAACACTTTTCGCACTTGTGTTTGTGTTGAAAAACCACTTTTCGCACTTGTGTTAGTGTTGAAAAACCACTTTTCGCACTTGTGTTAGTGTTGAAAAACCACTTTTCGCACTTGTGTTGGTGCAGGAAACCACTTTTGCACTTGTATTAGTGTAGAAAAAACACTTTTCGCACTTGTGTTAGTGTTGAAAAACCACTTTTCGCACTTGTGTTAGTGTTGAAAAACCACTTTTCTCACTTGTGTTAGTGTTGAAAAACCACTTTTCGCACTTGTGTTGGTGCAGGAAATCACTTTTGCACTTGTATTAGTGTGGAAAAACCACTTTTCGCACTTGTGTTAGTGTTGAAAAACCACTTTTCGCACTTGTGTTAGTGTTGAAAAACCACTTTTCGCACTTGTGTTGGTGCAGGAAACCACTTTTGCACTTGTATTAGTGCAAAAACCAAAAACCACAAAACCACTTTTGCACTTGTATTAGTGTGGAAAAAACACTTTTTGCACTTGTGATAGTGTTGAAAAACCACTTTTCGCACTTGTGTTAGTGTTGAAAAACCACTTTTCGCACTTGTGTTAGTGTTGAAAAACCACTTTTCGCACTTGTGTTGGTGCAGGAAACCACTTTTGCACTTGTATTAGTGTGGAAAAAACACTTTTCGCACTTGTGTTTGTGTTGAAAAACCACTTTTCGCACTTGTGTTAGTGTTGAAAAACCACTTTTCGCACTTGTGTTGGTGCAGGAAACCACTTTTGCACTTGTATTAGTGTGGAAAAAACACTTTTCGCACTTGTGTTAGTGTTGAAAAACCACTTTTCGCACTTGTGTTAGTGTTGAAAAACCACTTTTCGCACTTGTGTTAGTGCTGAAAAACCACTTTCGCACTTGTGTTAGTGTTGAAAAACCACTTTTCACACTTGTGTTGGTGCAGGAAAACACTTTTGCACTTGTATTAGTGTGGAAAAAACACTTTTCGCACTTGTGTTAGTGTTGAAAAACCACTTTTCGCACTTGTGTTAGTGTTGAAAAACCACTTTTCGCACTTGTGTTGGTGCAGGAAACCACTTTTGCACTTGTATTACTGTGGAAAAAACACTTTTCGCACTTGTGTTAGTGTTGAAAACCACTTTTCGTACTTGTGTTAGTGTTGAAAAACCACTTTTCGCACTTGTGTTGGTGCAGGAAACCACTTTTGCACTTGTATTAGTGTGGAAAAACCACTTTTCGCACTTGTATTAGTGTTGAAAAACCACTTTTCGCACTTGTGTTAGTGTTGAAAAACCACTTTTCGCACTTGTGTTGGTGCAGGAAACCACTTTTGCACTTGTATTAGTGTGGAAAAAACACTTTTCGCACTTGTGTTAGTGTTGAAAAACCACTTTTCGCACTTGTGTTAGTGTTGAAAAACCACTTTTCGCACTTGTGTTAGTGTTGAAAAACCACTTTTCGCACTTGTGTTGGTGCAGGAAACCACTTTTGCACTTGTATTAGTGTGGAAAAAACACTTCGCACTTGTGTTAGTGTTGAAAAACCACTTTTCGCACTTGTGTTAGTGTTGAAAAACCACTTTTCGCACTTGTGTTAGTGTTGAAAAACCACTTTTCGCACTTGTGTTAGTGTTGAAAAACCACTTTTCGCACTTGTGTTGGTGCAGGAAATCACTTTTGCACTTGTATTAGTGTGGAAAAAACACTTTTCGCTCTTGTGTTAGTGTTGAAAAACCACTTTTCGCACTTGTGTTAGTGTTGAAAAACCACTTTTCGCACTTGTGTTAGTGTTGAAAAACCACTTTTCGCACTTGTGTTGGTGCAGGAAATCACTTTTGCACTTGTATTAGTGTGGAAAAACCACTTTTCGCACTTGTGTTAGTGTTGAAAAACCACTTTTCGCACTTGTGTTAGTGTTGAAAAACCACTTTTCGCACTTGTGTTGGTGCAGGAAACCACTTTTACACTTGTATTAGTGTGGAAAAAACACTTTTTGCACTTGTGATAGTGTTGAAAAACCACTTTTCGCACTTGTGTTAGTGTTGAAAAACCACTTTTCGCACTTGTATTAGTGTTGAAAAACCACTTTTCGCACTTGTGTTGGCGCAGGAAACCACTTTTGCACTTGTATTAGTGTGGAAAAAACACTTTTCGCACTTGTGTTTGTGTTGAAAAACCACTTTTCGCACTTGTGTTAGTGTTGAAAAACCACTTTTCGCACTTGTGTTAGTGTTGAAAAACCACTTTTCGCACTTGTGTTGGTGCAGGAAACCACTTTTGCACTTGTATTAGTGTGGAAAAAACACTTTTCGCACTTGTGTTAGTGTTGAAAAACCACTTTTTGCACTTGTGTTGGTGTTGAAAAACCACTTTTCGCACTTGTGTTAGTGTTGAAAAACCACTTTTCGCACTTGTGTTGGTGCAGGAAACCACTTTTGCACTTGTATTAGTGTGGAAAAAACACTTTTCGCACTTGTGTTAGTGTTGAAAAACCACTTTTTGCACTTGTGTTAGTGTTGAAAAACCACTTTTCGCACTTGTGTTAGTGTTGAAAAACCACTTTTCGCACTTGTGTTGGTGCAGGAAACCACTTTTGCACTTGTATTAGTGCAAAAACCAAAAACCACAAAACCACTTTTGCACTTGTATTAGTGTGGAAAAAACACTTTTTGCACTTGTGATAGTGTTGAAAAACCGCTTTTCGCACTTGTGTTAGTGTTGAAAAACCACTTTTCGCACTTGTGTTAGTGTTGAAAAACCACTTTTCGCACTTGTGTTGGTGCAGGAAACCACTTTTGCACTTGTATTAGTGTGGAAAAAACACTTTTCGCACTTGTGTTTGTGTTGAAAAACCACTTTCGCACTTGTGTTAGTGTTGAAAAACCACTTTTCGCACTTGTGTTGGTGCAGGAAATCACTTTTGCACTTGTATTAGTGTGGAAAAACCACTTTTCGCACTTGTGTTAGTGTTGAAAAACCACTTTTCGCACTTGTGTTAGTGTTGAAAAACCACTTTTCGCACTTGTGTTGGTGCAGGAAACCACTTTTGCACTTGTATTAGTGCAAAAACCAAAAACCACAAAACCACTTTTGCACTTGTATTAGTGTGGAAAAAACACTTTTTGCACTTGTGATAGTGTTGAAAAACCACTTTTCGCACTTGTGTTAGTGTTGAAAAACCACTTTTCGCACTTGTGTTAGTGTTGAAAAACCACTTTTCGCACTTGTGTTATTGTTGAAAAACCACTTTTCGCACTTGTGTTGGTGCAGGAAACCACTTTTTACTTGTATTAGTGTGGAAAAAACACTTTTCGCACTTGTGTTAGTGTTGAAAAACCACTTTTCGCACTTGTGTTAGTGTTGAAAAACCACTTTTCGCACTTGTGTTGGTGCAGGAAACCACTTTTGCACTTGTATTAGTGTGGAAAAAACACTTTTCGCACTTGTGTTAGTGTTGAAAAACCACTTTTCGCACTTGTGTTAGTGTTGAAAAACCACTTTTCGCACTTGTGTTGGTGCAGGAAACCACTTTTGCACTTGTATTAGTGTGGAAAAAACACTTTTCGCACTTGTGTTAGTGTTGAAAAACCACTTTTCGCACTTGTGTTAGTGTTGAAAAACCACTTTTCGCACTTGTGTTGGTGCAGGAAACCACCTTTGCACTTGTATTAGTGTGGAAAAAACACTTTTCACACTTGTGTTAGTGTTGAAAAACCACTTTTCGCACTTGTGTTAGTGTTGAAAAACCACTTTTCGCACTTGTGTTAGTGTTGAAAAACCACTTTTCGCACTTGTGTTGGTGCAGGAAACCACTTTTGCACTTGTATTCGTGTGGAAAAACCACTTTTCGCACTTGTGTTAGTGTTGAAAAACCTCTTTTCGTACTTGTGTTAGTGTTGAAAAAGCACTTTTCGCACTTGTGTTGGTGCAGGAAAGCACTTTTGCACTTGTATTAGTGTGGAAAAAACACTTTTTGCACTTGTGATAGTGTTGAAAAACCACTTTTCGCACTTTTGTTAGTGTTGAAAAACCACTTTTCGCACTTGTGTTGGTGCAGGAAAGCACTTTTGCACTTGTATTAGTGTGGAAAAACCACTTTTTGCACTTGTGTTAGTGTTGAAAAACCACTTTTCGCAATTGTGTTAGTGTTGAAAAACAACTTTTCGCACTTGTGTTGGTGCAGGAAACCACGTTTGCACTTGTATTAGTGTGGAAAAACACTTTTCGCACTTGTGTTAGTGTTGAAAAACCACTTTTCGCACTTGTGTTAGTGTTGAAAAACCACTTTTCGCACTTGTGTTGGTGCAGGAAACCACTTTTGCACTTGTATTAGTGTGGAAAAAACACTTTTCGCACTTGTGTTAGTGTTGAAAAACCACTTTTCGCACTTGTGTTAGTGTTGAAAAACCACTTTTCGCACTTGTGTTAGTGTTGAAAAACCACTTTTCGTACTTGTGTTGGTGCAGGAAACCACTTTTGCACTTGTATTAGTGTGGAAAAAACACTTTTCGCACTTGTGTTAGTGTTGAAAAACCACTTTTCGCACTTGTGTTAGTGTTGAAAAACCACTTTCCACACTTGTGTTAGTGTTGAAAAACCACTTTTCACACTTGTGTTGGTGCAGGAAACCACTTTTGCACTTGTATTAGTGTGGAAAAAACACTTTTCGCACTTGTGTTAGTGTTGAAAAACCACTTTTCGCACTTGTGTTGGTGTTGAAAAACCACTTTTCGCACTTGTGTTGGTGCAGGAAACCACTTTTGCACTTGTTTTACTGTGGAAAAAACACTTTTCGCACTTGTGTTAGTGTTGAAAACCACTTTTCGTACTTGTGTTAGTGTTGAAAAACCACTTTTCGCACTTGTGTTGGTGCAGGAAACCACTTTTGCACTTGTATTAGTGTGGAAAAACCACTTTTCGCACTTGTGTTAGTGTTGAAAAACCACTTTTCGCACTTGTGTTAGTGTTGAAAAACCACTTTTCGCACTTGTGTTGGTGCAGGAAACCACTTTTGCACTTGTATTAGTGTGGAAAAAACACTTTTCGCACTTCTGTTAGTGTTGAAAAACCACTTTTCGCACTTGTGTTAGTGTTGAAAAACCTCTTTTCGCACTTGTGTTAAGTGTTGAAAAACCACTTTTCGCACTTGTGTTGGTGCAGGAAACCACTTTTGCACTTGTATTAGTGTGGAAAAAACACTTCGCACTTGTGTTAGTGTTGAAAAACCACTTTTCGCACTTGTGTTAGTGTTGAAAAACCACTTTTCGCACTTGTGTTGGTGCAGGAAACCACTTTTGCACTTGTATTAGTGTGGAAAAAACACTTTTCGCACTTCTGTTAGTGTTGAAAAACCACTTTTCGCACTTGTGTTGGTGCAGGAAACCACTTTTGCACTTGTATTAGTGTGGAAAAAAACACTTTTCGCACTTGTGTTATTGTTGAAAAACCACTTTTCGCACTTGTGTTAGTGTTGAAAAACCACGTTTCGCACTTGTGTTGGTGCAGGAAACCACTTTTGCACTTGTATTAGTGTTGAAAAACCACTTTTTGCACTTGTGTTAGTGTTGAAAAACCACTTTTCGCACTTGTGTTGGTGCAGGAAACCACTTTTGCAATTGTATTAGTGTGGAAAAAACACTTTTCGCTCTTGTGTTAGTGTTGAAAAACCACTTTTCGCACTTGTGTTAGTGTTGAAAAACCACTTTTCGCACTTGTGTTAGTGTTGAAAAACCACTTTTCGCACTTGTGTTGGTGCAGGAAATCACTTTTGCACTTGTATTAGTGTGGAAAAACCACTTTTCGCACTTGTGTTAGTGTTGAAAAACCACTTTTCGCACTTGTGTTAGTGTTGAAAAACCACTTTTCGCACTTGTGTTGGTGCAGGAAACCACTTTTACACTTGTATTAGTGTGGAAAAAACACTTTTTGCACTTGTGATAGTGTGAAAAACCACTTTTCGCACTTGTGTTAGTGTTGAAAAACCACTTTTCGCACTTGTATTAGTGTTGAAAAACCACTTTTCGCGCTTGTGTTGGCGCAGGAAACCACTTTTGCACTTGTATTAGTGTGGAAAAAACACTTTTCGCACTTGTGTTTGTGTTGAAAAACCACTTTTCACACTTGTGTTAGTGTTGAAAAACCACTTTTCGCACTTGTGTTAGTGTTGAAAAACCACTTTTCGCACTTGTGTTGGTGCAGGAAACCACTTTTGCACTTGTATTAGTGTGGAAAAAACACTTTTCGCACTTGTGTTAGTGTTGAAAAACCACTTTTTGCACTTGTGTTAGTGTTGAAAGACCACTTTTCGCACTTGTGTTAGTGTTGAAAAACCACTTTTCGCACTTGTGTTGGTGCAGGAAACCACTTTTGCACTTGTATTAGTGTAGAAAAAACACTTTTCGCACTTGTGTTAGTGTTGAAAAACCACTTTTCGCACTTGTGTTAGTGTTGAAAAACCACTTTTCGCACTTGTGTTGGTGCAGGAAACCACTTTTGCACTTGTATTAGTGCAAAAACCAAAAACCACAAAACCACTTTTGCACTTGTATTAGTGTGGAAAAAACACTTTTTGCACTTGTGATAGTGTTGAAAAACCACTTTTCGCACTTGTGTTAGTGTTGAAAAACCACTTTTCGCACTTGTGTTAGTGTTGAAAAACCACTTTTCGCACTTGTGTTAGTGTTGAAAAACCACTTTTCGCACTTGTGTTAGTGTTGAAAAACCACTTTTCGCACTTGTGTTGGTGCAGGAAACCACTTTTGCACTTGTATTAGTGTAGAAAAAACACTTTTCGCACTTGTGTTAGTGTTGAAAAACCACTTTTCGCACTTGTGTTAGTGTTGAAAAACCACTTTTCTCACTTGTGTTAGTGTTGAAAAACCACTTTTCGCACTTGTGTTGGTGCAGGAAATCACTTTTGCACTTGTATTAGTGTGGAAAAACCACTTTTCGCACTTGTGTTAGTGTTGAAAAACCACTTTTCGCACTTGTGTTAGTGTTGAAAAACCACTTTTCGCACTTGTGTTGGTGCAGGAAACCACTTTTGCACTTGTATTAGTGCAAAAACCAAAAACCACAAAACCACTTTTGCACTTGTATTAGTGTGGAAAAAACACTTTTTGCACTTGTGATAGTGTTGAAAAACCACTTTTCGCACTTGTGTTAGTGTTGAAAAACCACTTTTCGCACTTGTGTTAGTGTTGAAAAACCACTTTTCGCACTTGTGTTGGTGCAGGAAACCACTTTTGCACTTGTATTAGTGTGGAAAAAACACTTTTCGCACTTGTGTTTGTGTTGAAAAACCACTTTTCGCACTTGTGTTAGTGTTGAAAAACCACTTTTCGCACTTGTGTTGGTGCAGGAAACCACTTTTGCACTTGTATTAGTGTGGAAAAAACACTTTTCGCACTTGTGTTAGTGTTGAAAAACCACTTTTCGCACTTGTGTTAGTGTTGAAAAACCACTTTTCGCACTTGTGTTAGTGTTGAAAAACCACTTTTCACACTTGTGTTGGTGCAGGAAACCACTTTTGCACTTGTATTAGTGTGGAAAAAACACTTTTCGCACTTGTGTTAGTGTTGAAAAACCACTTTTCGCACTTGTGTTAGTGTTGAAAAACCACTTTTCGCACTTGTGTTGGTGCAGGAAACCACTTTTGCACTTGTATTAGTGTGGAAAAAACACTTTTCGCACTTGTGTTAGTGTTGAAAAACCACTTTTCGTACTTGTGTTAGTGTTGAAAAACCACTTTTCGCACTTGTGTTGGTGCAGGAAACCACTTTTGCACTTGTATTAGTGTGGAAAAAACACTTTTCGCACTTGTGTTAGTGTTGAAAAACCACTTTTCGCACTTGTGTTAGTGTTGAAAAACCACTTTTCGCACTTGTGTTGGTGCAGGAAACCACCTTTGCACTTGTATTAGTGTGGAAAAAACACTTTTCACACTTGTGTTAGTGTTGAAAAACCACTTTTCGCACTTGTGTTAGTGTTGAAAAACCACTTTTCGCACTTGTGTTAGTGTTGAAAAACCACTTTTCGCACTTGTGTTGGTGCAGGAAACCACTTTTGCACTTGTATTAGTGTGGAAAAACCACTTTTCGCACTTGTGTTAGTGTTGAAAAACCTCTTTTCGCACTTGTGTTAGTGTTGAAAAACCACTTTTCGCACTTGTGTTGGTGCAGGAAAGCACTTTTGCACTTGTATTAGTGTGGAAAAAACACTTTTTGCACTTGTGATAGTGTTGAAAAACCACTTTTCGCACTTTTGTTAGTGTTGAAAAACCACTTTTCGCACTTGTGTTGGTGCAGGAAACCACTTTTGCACTTGTATTAGTGTGGAAAAAACACTTTTCGCACTTGTGTTAGTGTTGAAAAACCACTTTTCGCAATTGTGTTAGTGTTGAAAAACAACTTTTCGCACTTGTGTTGGTGCAGGAAACCACGTTTGCACTTGTATTAGTGTGGAAAAACACTTTTCGCACTTGTGTTAGTGTTGAAAAACCACTTTTCGCACTTGTGTTAGTGTTGAAAAACCACTTTTCGCACTTGTGTTGGTGCAGGAAACCACTTTTGCACTTGTATTAGTGTGGAAAAAACACTTTTCGCACTTGTGTTAGTGTTGAAAAACCACTTTTCGCACTTGTGTTAGTGTTGAAAAACCACTTTTCGCACTTGTGTTAGTGTTGAAAAACCACTTTTCGTACTTGTGTTGGTGCAGGAAACCACTTTTGCACTTGTATTAGTGTGGAAAAAACACTTTTCGCACTTGTGTTAGTGTTGAAAAACCACTTTTCGCACTTGTGTTAGTGTTGAAAAACCACTTTCCACACTTGTGTTAGTGTTGAAAAACCACTTTTCACACTTGTGTTGGTGCAGGAAACCACTTTTGCACTTGTATTAGTGTGGAAAAAACACTTTTCGCACTTGTGTTAGTGTTGAAAAACCACTTTTCGCACTTGTGTTAGTGTTGAAAAACCACTTTTCGCACTTGTGTTGGTGCAGGAAACCACTTTTGCACTTGTATTACTGTGGAAAAACACTTTTCGCACTTGTGTTAGTGTTGAAAACCACTTTTCGTACTTGTGTTAGTGTTGAAAAACCACTTTTCGCACTTGTGTTGGTGCAGGAAACCACTTTTGCACTTGTATTAGTGTGGAAAAACCACTTTTCGCACTTGTGTTAGTGTTGAAAAACCACTTTTCGCACTTGTGTTAGTGTTGAAAAACCACTTTTCGCACTTGTGTTGGTGCAGGAAACCACTTTTGCACTTGTATTAGTGTGGAAAAAACACTTTTCGCACTTCTGTTAGTGTTGAAAAACCACTTTTCGCACTTGTGTTAGTGTTGTAAAACCACTTTTCGCACTTGTGTTAGTGTTGAAAAACCACTTTTCGCACTTGTGTTGGTGCAGGAAACCACTTTTGCACTTGTATTAGTGTGGAAAAAACACTTTTTGCACTTGTGATAGTGTTGAAAAACCACTTTTCGCACTTTTGTTAGTGTTGAAAAACCACTTTTCGCACTTGTGTTGGTGCAGGAAACCACTTTTGCACTTGTATTAGTGTGGAAAAAACACTTTTCGCACTTGTGTTAGTGTTGAAAAACCACTTTTCGCAATTGTGTTAGTGTTGAAAAACAACTTTTCGCACTTGTGTTGGTGCAGGAAACCACGTTTGCACTTGTATTAGTGTGGAAAAACACTTTTCGCACTTGTGTTAGTGTTGAAAAACCACTTTTCGCACTTGTGTTAGTGTTGAAAAACCACTTTTCGCACTTGTGTTGGTGCAGGAAACCACTTTTGCACTTGTATTAGTGTGGAAAAAACACTTTTCGCACTTGTGTTAGTGTTGAAAAACCACTTTTCGCACTTGTGTTAGTGTTGAAAAACCACTTTTCGCACTTGTGTTAGTGTTGAAAAACCACTTTTCGTACTTGTGTTGGTGCAGGAAACCACTTTTGCACTTGTATTAGTGTGGAAAAAACACTTTTCGCACTTGTGTTAGTGTTGAAAAACCACTTTTCGCACTTGTGTTAGTGTTGAAAAACCACTTTCCACACTTGTGTTAGTGTTGAAAAACCACTTTTCACACTTGTGTTGGTGCAGGAAACCACTTTTGCACTTGTATTAGTGTGGAAAAAACACTTTTCGCACTTGTGTTAGTGTTGAAAAACCACTTTTCGCACTTGTGTTGGTGTTGAAAAACCACTTTTCGCACTTGTGTTGGTGCAGGAAACCACTTTTGCACTTGTTTTACTGTGGAAAAAACACTTTTCGCACTTGTGTTAGTGTTGAAAACCACTTTTCGTACTTGTGTTAGTGTTGAAAAACCACTTTTCGCACTTGTGTTGGTGCAGGAAACCACTTTTGCACTTGTATTAGTGTGGAAAAACCACTTTTCGCACTTGTGTTAGTGTTGAAAAACCACTTTTCGCACTTGTGTTAGTGTTGAAAAACCACTTTTCGCACTTGTGTTGGTGCAGGAAACCACTTTTGCACTTGTATTAGTGTGGAAAAAACACTTTTCGCACTTCTGTTAGTGTTGAAAAACCACTTTTCGCACTTGTGTTAGTGTTGAAAAACCACTTTTCGCACTTGTGTTAAGTGTTGAAAAACCACTTTTCGCACTTGTGTTGGTGCAGGAAACCACTTTTGCACTTGTATTAGTGTGGAAAAAACACTTCGCACTTGTGTTAGTGTTGAAAAACCACTTTTCGCACTTGTGTTAGTGTTGAAAAACCACTTTTCGCACTTGTGTTGGTGCAGGAAACCACTTTTGCACTTGTATTAGTGTGGAAAAAACACTTTTCGCACTTCTGTTAGTGTTGAAAAACCACTTTTCGCACTTGTGTTGGTGCAGGAAACCACTTTTGCACTTGTATTAGTGTGGAAAAAAACACTTTTCGCACTTGTGTTATTGTTGAAAAACCACTTTTCGCACTTGTGTTAGTGTTGAAAAACCACGTTTCGCACTTGTGTTGGTGCAGGAAACCACTTTTGCACTTGTATTAGTGTTGAAAAACCACTTTTCGCACTTGTGTTAGTGTTGAAAAACCACTTTTCGCACTTGTGTTGGTGCAGGAAACCACTTTTGCAATTGTATTAGTGTGGAAAAAACACTTTTCGCTCTTGTGTTAGTGTTGAAAAACCACTTTTCGCACTTGTGTTAGTGTTGAAAAACCACTTTTCGCACTTGTGTTAGTGTTGAAAAACCACTTTTCGCACTTGTGTTGGTGCAGGAAATCACTTTTGCACTTGTATTAGTGTGGAAAAACCACTTTTCGCACTTGTGTTAGTGTTGAAAAACCACTTTTCGCACTTGTGTTAGTGTTGAAAAACCACTTTTCGCACTTGTGTTGGTGCAGGAAACCACTTTTACACTTGTATTAGTGTGGAAAAAACACTTTTTGCACTTGTGATAGTGTGAAAAACCACTTTTCGCACTTGTGTTAGTGTTGAAAAACCACTTTTCGCACTTGTATTAGTGTTGAAAAACCACTTTTCGCACTTGTGTTGGCGCAGGAAACCACTTTTGCACTTGTATTAGTGTGGAAAAAACACTTTTCGCACTTGTGTTTGTGTTGAAAAACCACTTTTCGCACTTGTGTTAGTGTTGAAAAACCACTTTTCGCACTTGTGTTAGTGTTGAAAAACCACTTTTCGCACTTGTGTTGGTGCAGGAAACCACTTTTGCACTTGTATTAGTGTGGAAAAAACACTTTTCGCACTTGTGTTATTGTTGAAAAACCACTTTTCGCACTTGTGTTAGTGTTGAAAAACCACGTTTCGCACTTGTGTTGGTGCAGGAAACCACTTTTGCACTTGTATTAGTGTTGAAAAACCACTTTTCGCACTTGTGTTAGTGTTGAAAAACCACTTTTCGCACTTGTGTTGGTGCAGGAAACCACTTTTGCAATTGTATTAGTGTGGAAAAAACACTTTTCGCTCTTGTGTTAGTGTTGAAAAACCACTTTTCGCACTTGTGTTAGTGTTGAAAAACCACTTTTCGCACTTGTGTTAGTGTTGAAAAACCACTTTTCGCACTTGTGTTGGTGCAGGAAATCACTTTTGCACTTGTATTAGTGTGGAAAAACCACTTTTCGCACTTGTGTTAGTGTTGAAAACCACTTTTCGCACTTGTGTTAGTGTTGAAAAACCACTTTTCGCACTTGTGTTGGTGCAGGAAACCACTTTTACACTTGTATTAGTGTGGAAAAAACACTTTTTGCACTTGTGATAGTGTGAAAAACCACTTTTCGCACTTGTGTTAGTGTTGAAAAACCACTTTTCGCACTTGTATTAGTGTTGAAAAACCACTTTTCGCACTTGTGTTGGCGCAGGAAACCACTTTTGCACTTGTATTAGTGTGGAAAAAACACTTTTCGCACTTGTGTTTGTGTTGAAAAACCACTTTTCGCACTTGTGTTAGTGTTGAAAAACCACTTTTCGCACTTGTGTTAGTGTTGAAAAACCACTTTTCGCACTTGTGTTGGTGCAGGAAACCACTTTTGCACTTGTATTAGTGTGGAAAAAACACTTTTCGCACTTGTGTTAGTGTTGAAAAACCACTTTTTGCACTTGTGTTAGTGTTGAAAGACCACTTTTCGCACTTGTGTTAGTGTTGAAAAACCACTTTTCGCACTTGTGTTGGTGCAGGAAACCACTTTTGCACTTGTATTAGTGTAGAAAAAACACTTTTCGCACTTGTGTTAGCGTTGAAAAACCACTTTTCGCACTTGTGTTAGTGTTGAAAAACCACTTTTCTCACTTGTGTTAGTATTGAAAAACCACTTTTCGCACTTGTGTTGGTGCAGGAAATCACTTTTGCACTTGTATTAGTGTGGAAAAACCACTTTTCGCACTTGTGTTAGTGTTGAAAAACCACTTTTCGCACTTGTGTTAGTGTTGAAAAACCACTTTTCGCACTTGTGTTGGTGCAGGAAACCACTTTTGCACTTGTATTAGTGCAAAAACCAAAAACCACAAAACCACTTTTGCACTTGTATTAGTGTGGAAAAAACACTTTTTGCACTTGTGATAGTGTTGAAAAACCACTTTTCGCACTTGTGTTAGTGTTGAAAAACCACTTTTCGCACTTGTGTTAGTGTTGAAAAAACCACTTTTCGCACTTGTGTTAGTGTTGAAAAAACCACTTTTCGCACTTGTGTTAGTGTTGAAAAACCACTTTTCGCACTTGTGTTGGTGCAGGAAACCACTTTTGCACTTGTATTAGTGTAGAAAAAAACACTTTTCGCACTTGTGTTAGTGTTGAAAAACCACTTTTCGCACTTGTGTTAGTGTTGAAAAACCACTTTTCTCACTTGTGTTAGTGTTGAAAAACCACTTTTCGCACTTGTGTTGGTGCAGGAAATCACTTTTGCACTTGTATTAGTGTGGAAAAACCACTTTTCGCACTTGTGTTAGTGTTGAAAAACCACTTTTCGCACTTGTGTTAGTGTTGAAAAACCACTTTTCGCACTTGTGTTGGTGCAGGAAACCACTTTTGCACTTGTATTAGTGCAAAAACCAAAAACCACAAAACCACTTTTGCACTTGTATTAGTGTGGAAAAAACACTTTTTGCACTTGTGATAGTGTTGAAAAACCACTTTTCGCACTTGTGTTAGTGTGAAAAACCACTTTTCGCACTTGTGTTAGTGTTGAAAAACCACTTTTCGCACTTGTGTTGGTGCAGGAAACCACTTTTGCACTTGTATTAGTGTGGAAAAAACACTTTTCGCACTTGTGTTTGTGTTGAAAAACCACTTTTCGCACTTGTGTTAGTGTTGAAAAACCACTTTTCGCACTTGTGTTGGTGCAGGAAACCACTTTTGCACTTGTATTAGTGTGGAAAAAACACTTTTCGCACTTGTGTTAGTGTTGAAAAACCACTTTTCGCACTTGTGTTAGTGTTGAAAAACCACTTTTCGCACTTGTGTTAGTGCTGAAAAACCACTTTCGCACTTGTGTTAGTGTTGAAAAACCACTTTTCACACTTGTGTTGGTGCAGGAAACCACTTTTGCACTTGTATTAGTGTGGAAAAAACACTTTTCGCACTTGTGTTAGTGTTGAAAAACCACTTTTCGCACTTGTGTTAGTGTTGAAAAACCACTTTTCGCACTTGTGTTGGTGCAGGAAACCACTTTTGCACTTGTATTAGTGTGGAAAAAACACTTTTCGCACTTGTGTTAGTGTTGAAAAACCACTTTTCGCACTTGTGTTGGTGCAGGAAACCACTTTTGCACTTGTATTAGTGTGGAAAAAACACTTTTCGCACTTGTGTTAGTGTTGAAAAACCACTTTTCGCACTTGTGTTAGTGTTGAAAAACCACTTTTCGCACTTGTGTTGGTGCAGGAAACCACCTTTGCACTTGTATTAGTGTGGAAAAAACACTTTTCACACTTGTGTTAGTGTTGAAAAACCACTTTTCGCACTTGTGTTAGTGTTGAAAAACCACTTTTCGCACTTGTGTTAGTGTTGAAAAACCACTTTTCGCACTTGTGTTGGTGCAGGAAACCACTTTTGCACTTGTATTAGTGTGGAAAAACCACTTTTCGCACTTGTGTTAGTGTTGAAAAACCTCTTTTCGCACTTGTGTTAGTGTTGAAAAACCACTTTTCGCACTTGTGTTGGTGCAGGAAAGCACTTTTGCACTTGTATTAGTGTGGAAAAAACACTTTTTGCACTTGTGATAGTGTTGAAAAACCACTTTTCGCACTTTTGTTAGTGTTGAAAAACCACTTTTCGCACTTGTGTTGGTGCAGGAAACCACTTTTGCACTTGTATTAGTGTGGAAAAAACACTTTTCGCACTTGTGTTAGTGTTGAAAAACCACTTTTCGCACTTGTGTTAGTGTTGAAAAACCACTTTTCGCACTTGTGTTAGTGTTGAAAAACCACTTTTCGTACTTGTGTTGGTGCAGGAAACCACTTTTGCACTTGTATTAGTGTGGAAAAAACACTTTTCGCACTTGTGTTAGTGTTGAAAAACCACTTTTCGCACTTGTGTTAGTGTTGAAAAACCACTTTCCACACTTGTGTTAGTGTTGAAAAACCACTTTTCACACTTGTGTTGGTGCAGGAAACCACTTTTGCACTTGTATTAGTGTGGAAAAAACACTTTTCGCACTTGTGTTAGTGTTGAAAAACCACTTTTCGCACTTGTGTTAGTGTTGAAAAACCACTTTTCGCACTTGTGTTGGTGCAGGAAACCACTTTTGCACTTGTATTACTGTGGAAAAAACACTTTTCGCACTTGTGTTAGTGTTGAAAACCACTTTTCGTACTTGTGTTAGTGTTGAAAAACCACTTTTCGCACTTGTGTTGGTGCAGGAAACCACTTTTGCACTTGTATTAGTGTGGAAAAACCACTTTTCGCACTTGTGTTAGTGTTGAAAAACCACTTTTCGCACTTGTGTTAGTGTTGAAAAACCACTTTTCGCACTTGTGTTGGTGCAGGAAACCACTTTTGCACTTGTATTAGTGTGGAAAAAACACTTTTCGCACTTCTGTTAGTGTTGAAAAACCACTTTTCGCACTTGTGTTAGTGTTGAAAAACCACTTTTCGCACTTGTGTTAGTGTTGAAAAACCACTTTTCGCACTTGTGTTGGTGCAGGAAACCACTTTTGCACTTGTATTAGTGTGGAAAAAACACTTCGCACTTGTGTTAGTGTTGAAAAACCACTTTTCGCACTTGTGTTAGTGTTGAAAAACCACTTTTCGCACTTGTGTTGGTGCAGGAAACCACTTTTGCACTTGTATTAGTGTGGAAAAAACACTTTTCGCACTTCTGTTAGTGTTGAAAAACCACTTTTCGCACTTGTGTTGGTGCAGGAAACCACTTTTGCACTTGTATTAGTGTGGAAAAAAACACTTTTCGCACTTGTGTTATTGTTGAAAAACCACTTTTCGCACTTGTGTTAGTGTTGAAAAACCACGTTTCGCACTTGTGTTGGTGCAGGAAACCACTTTTGCACTTGTATTAGTGTTGAAAAACCACTTTTCGCACTTGTGTTAGTGTTGAAAAACCACTTTTCGCACTTGTGTTGGTGCAGGAAACCACTTTTGCACTTGTATTAGTGTGGAAAAAACACTTTTCGCTCTTGTGTTAGTGTTGAAAAACCACTTTTCGCACTTGTGTTAGTGTTGAAAAACCACTTTTCGCACTTGTGTTAGTGTTGAAAAACCACTTTTCGCACTTGTGTTGGTGCAGGAAATCACTTTTGCATTTGTATTAGTGTGGAAAAACCACTTTTCGCACTTGTGTTAGTGTTGAAAAACCACTTTTCGCACTTGTGTTAGTGTTGAAAAACCACTTTTCGCACTTGTGTTGGTGCAGGAAACCACTTTTACACTTGTATTAGTGTGGAAAAAACACTTTTTGCACTTGTGATAGTGTGAAAAACCACTTTTCGCACTTGTGTTAGTGTTGAAAAACCACTTTTCGCACTTGTATTAGTGTTGAAAAACCACTTTTCGCACTTGTGTTGGCGCAGGAAACCACTTTTGCACTTGTATTAGTGTGGAAAAAACACTTTTCGCACTTGTGTTTGTGTTGAAAAACCACTTTTCGCACTTGTGTTAGTGTTGAAAAACCACTTTTCGCACTTGTGTTAGTGTTGAAAAACCACTTTTCGCACTTGTGTTGGTGCAGGAAACCACTTTTGCACTTGTATTAGTGTGGAAAAAACACTTTTCGCACTTGTGTTAGTGTTGAAAAACCACTTTTTGCACTTGTGTTAGTGTTGAAAGACCACTTTTCGCACTTGTGTTAGTGTTGAAAAACCACTTTTCGCACTTGTGTTGGTGCAGGAAACCACTTTTGCACTTGTATTAGTGTAGAAAAAACACTTTTCGCACTTGTGTTAGTGTTGAAAAACCACTTTTCGCACTTGTGTTAGTGTTGAAAAACCACTTTTCTCACTTGTGTTAGTGTTGAAAAACCACTTTTCGCACTTGTGTTGGTGCAGGAAATCACTTTTGCACTTGTATTAGTGTGGAAAAACCACTTTTCGCACTTGTGTTAGTGTTGAAAAACCACTTTTCGCACTTGTGTTAGTGTTGAAAAACCACTTTTCGCACTTGTGTTGGTGCAGGAAACCACTTTTGCACTTGTATTAGTGCAAAAACCAAAAACCACAAAACCACTTTTGCACTTGTATTAGTGTGGAAAAAACACTTTTTGCACTTGTGATAGTGTTGAAAAACCACTTTTCGCACTTGTGTTAGTGTTGAAAAACCACTTTTCGCACTTGTGTTAGTGTTGAAAAACCACTTTTCGCACTTGTGTTAGTGTTGAAAAACCACTTTTCGCACTTGTGTTAGTGTTGAAAAACCACTTTTCGCACTTGTGTTGGTGCAGGAAACCACTTTTGCACTTGTATTAGTGTAGAAAAAACACTTTTCGCACTTGTGTTAGTGTTGAAAAACCACTTTTCGCACTTGTGTTAGTGTTGAAAAACCACTTTTCTCACTTGTGTTAGTGTTGAAAAACCACTTTTCGCACTTGTGTTGGTGCAGGAAATCACTTTTGCACTTGTATTAGTGTGGAAAAACCACTTTTCGCACTTGTGTTAGTGTTGAAAAACCACTTTTCGCACTTGTGTTAGTGTTGAAAAACCACTTTTCGCACTTGTGTTGGTGCAGGAAACCACTTTTGCACTTGTATTAGTGCAAAAACCAAAAACCACAAAACCACTTTTGCACTTGTATTAGTGTGGAAAAAACACTTTTTGCACTTGTGATAGTGTTGAAAAACCACTTTTCGCACTTGTGTTAGTGTTGAAAAACCACTTTTCGCACTTGTGTTAGTGTTGAAAAACCACTTTTCGCACTTGTGTTGGTGCAGGAAACCACTTTTGCACTTGTATTAGTGTGGAAAAAACACTTTTCGCACTTGTGTTTGTGTTGAAAAACCACTTTTCGCACTTGTGTTAGTGTTGAAAAACCACTTTTCGCACTTGTGTTGGTGCAGGAAACCACTTTTGCACTTGTATTAGTGTGGAAAAAACACTTTTCGCACTTGTGTTAGTGTTGAAAAACCACTTTTCGCACTTGTGTTAGTGTTGAAAAACCACTTTCGCACTTGTGTTAGTGCTGAAAAACCACTTTCGCACTTGTGTTAGTGTTGAAAAACCACTTTTCACACTTGTGTTGGTGCAGGAAACCACTTTTGCACTTGTATTAGTGTGGAAAAAACACTTTTCGCACTTGTGTTAGTGTTGAAAAACCACTTTTCGCACTTGTGTTAGTGTTGAAAAACCACTTTTCGCACTTGTGTTGGTGCAGGAAACCACTTTTGCACTTGTATTACTGTGGAAAAAACACTTTTCGCACTTGTGTTAGTGTTGAAAACCACTTTTCGTACTTGTGTTAGTGTTGAAAAACCACTTTTCGCACTTGTGTTGGTGCAGGAAACCAGTTTTGCACTTGTATTAGTGTGGAAAAACCACTTTTCGCACTTGTGTTAGTGTTGAAAAACCACTTTTCGCACTTGTGTTAGTGTTGAAAAACCACTTTTCGCACTTGTGTTGGTGCAGGAAACCACTTTTGCACTTGTATTAGTGTGGAAAAAACACTTTTCGCACTTGTGTTAGTGTTGAAAAACCACTTTTCGCACTTGTGTTAGTGTTGAAAAACCACTTTTCGCACTTGTGTTGGTGCAGGAAACCACTTTTGCACTTGTATTAGTGTGGAAAAAACACTTCGCACTTGTGTTAGTGTTGAAAAACCACTTTTCGCACTTGTGTTAGTGTTGAAAAACCACTTTTCGCACTTGTGTTAGTGTTGAAAAACCACTTTTCGCACTTGTGTTAGTGTTGAAAAACCACTTTTCGCACTTGTGTTGGTGCAGGAAATCACTTTTGCACTTGTATTAGTGTGGAAAAAACACTTTTCGCTCTTGTGTTAGTGTTGAAAAACCACTTTTCGCACTTGTGTTAGTGTTGAAAAACCACTTTTCGCACTTGTGTTAGTGTTGAAAAACCACTTTTCGCACTTGTGTTGGTGCAGGAAATCACTTTTGCACTTGTATTAGTGTGGAAAAACCACTTTTCGCACTTGTGTTAGTGTTGAAAAACCACTTTTCGCACTTGTGTTAGTGTTGAAAAACCACTTTTCGCACTTGTGTTGGTGCAGGAAACCACTTTTACACTTGTATTAGTGTGGAAAAAACACTTTTTGCACTTGTGATAGTGTTGAAAAACCACTTTTCGCACTTGTGTTAGTGTTGAAAAACCACTTTTCGCACTTGTATTAGTGTTGAAAAACCACTTTTCGCACTTGTGTTGGCGCAGGAAACCACTTTTGCACTTGTATTAGTGTGGAAAAAACACTTTTCGCACTTGTGTTTGTGTTGAAAAACCACTTTTCGCACTTGTGTTAGTGTTGAAAAACCACTTTTCGCACTTGCGTTAGTGTTGAAAAACCACTTTTCGCACTTGTGTTGGTGCAGGAAACCACTTTTGCACTTGTATTAGTGTGGAAAAAACACTTTTCGCACTTGTGTTAGTGTTGAAAAACCACTTTTTGCACTTGTGTTGGTGTTGAAAAACCACTTTTCGCACTTGTGTTAGTGTTGAAAAACCACTTTTCGCACTTGTGTTGGTGCAGGAAACCACTTTTGCACTTGTATTAGTGTGGAAAAAACACTTTTCGCACTTGTGTTAGTGTTGAAAAACCACTTTTTGCACTTGTGTTAGTGTTGAAAAACCACTTTTCGCACTTGTGTTAGTGTTGAAAAACCACTTTTCGCACTTGTGTTGGTGCAGGAAACCACTTTTGCACTTGTATTAGTGCAAAAACCAAAAACCACAAAACCACTTTTGCACTTGTATTAGTGTGGAAAAAACACTTTTTGCACTTGTGATAGTGTTGAAAAACCGCTTTTCGCACTTGTGTTAGTGTTGAAAAACCACTTTTCGCACTTGTGTTAGTGTTGAAAAACCACTTTTCGCACTTGTGTTGGTGCAGGAAACCACTTTTGCACTTGTATTAGTGTGGAAAAAACACTTTTCGCACTTGTGTTTGTGTTGAAAAACCACTTTCGCACTTGTGTTAGTGTTGAAAAACCACTTTTCGCACTTGTGTTGGTGCAGGAAATCACTTTTGCACTTGGATTAGTGTGGAAAAACCACTTTTCGCACTTGTGTTAGTGTTGAAAAACCACTTTTCGCACTTGTGTTAGTGTTGAAAAACCACTTTTCGCACTTGTGTTGGTGCAGGAAACCACTTTTGCACTTGTATTAGTGCAAAAACCAAAAACCACAAAACCACTTTTGCACTTGTATTAGTGTGGAAAAAACACTTTTTGCACTTGTGATAGTGTTGAAAAACCACTTTTCGCACTTGTGTTAGTGTTGAAAAACCACTTTTCGCACTTGTGTTAGTGTTGAAAAACCACTTTTCGCACTTGTGTTAGTGTTGAAAAACCACTTTTCGCACTTGTGTTGGTGCAGGAAATCACTTTTGCACTTGTATTAGTGTGGAAAAAACACTTTTCGCTCTTGTGTTAGTGTTGAAAAACCACTTTTCGCACTTGTGTTAGTGTTGAAAAACCACTTTTCGCACTTGTGTTAGTGTTGAAAAACCACTTTTCGCACTTGTGTTGGTGCAGGAAATCACTTTTGCACTTGTATTAGTGTGGAAAAACCACTTTTCGCACTTGTGTTAGTGTTGAAAAACCACTTTTCGCACTTGTGTTAGTGTTGAAAAACCACTTTTCGCACTTGTGTTAGTGTTGAAAAACCACTTTTCGCACTTGTGTTGGTGCAGGAAACCACTTTTGCACTTGTATTAGTGTGGAAAAACCACTTTTCGCACTTGTGTTAGTGTTGAAAAACCACTTTTCGCACTTGTGTTAGTGTTGAAAAACCACTTTTCGCACTTGTGTTGGTGCAGGAAACCACTTTTGCACTTGTATTAGTGTGGAAAAAACACTTTTCGCACTTGTGTTAGTGTTGAAAAACCACTTTTTGCACTTGTGTTGGTGTTGAAAAACCACTTTTCGCACTTGTGTTGGTGCAGGAAACCACTTTTCGCACTTGTGTTAGTGTTGAAAAACCACTTTTCGCACTTGTGTTGGTGCAGGAAACCACTTTTGCACTTGTATTAGTGTGGAAAAAACACTTTTCGCACTTGTGTTTGTGTTGAAAAACCACTTTTCGCACTTGTGTTAGTGTTGAAAAACCACTTTTCGCACTTGTGTTGGTGCAGGAAACCACTTTTGCACTTGTATTAGTGTGGAAAAAACACTTTTCGCACTTGTGTTAGTGTTGAAAAACCACTTTTCGCACTTGTGTTAGTGTTGAAAAACCACTTTCGCACTTGTGTTAGTGCTGAAAAACCACTTTCGCACTTGTGTTAGTGTTGAAAAACCACTTTTCACACTTGTGTTGGTGCAGGAAACCACTTTTGCACTTGTATTAGTGTGGAAAAAACACTTTTCGCACTTGTGTTAGTGTTGAAAAACCACTTTTCGCACTTGTGTTAGTGTTGAAAAACCACTTTTCGCACTTGTGTTGGTGCAGGAAACCACTTTTGCACTTGTATTACTGTGGAAAAAACACTTTTCGCACTTGTGTTAGTGTTGAAAACCACTTTTCGTACTTGTGTTAGTGTTGAAAAACCACTTTTCGCACTTGTGTTGGTGCAGGAAACCAGTTTTGCACTTGTATTAGTGTGGAAAAACCACTTTTCGCACTTGTGTTAGTGTTGAAAAACCACTTTTCGCACTTGTGTTAGTGTTGAAAAACCACTTTTCGCACTTGTGTTGGTGCAGGAAACCACTTTTGCACTTGTATTAGTGTGGAAAAAACACTTTTCGCACTTGTGTTAGTGTTGAAAAACCACTTTTCGCACTTGTGTTAGTGTTGAAAAACCACTTTTCGCACTTGTGTTGGTGCAGGAAACCACTTTTGCACTTGTATTAGTGTGGAAAAAACACTTCGCACTTGTGTTAGTGTTGAAAAACCACTTTTCGCACTTGTGTTAGTGTTGAAAAACCACTTTTCGCACTTGTGTTAGTGTTGAAAAACCACTTTTCGCACTTGTGTTAGTGTTGAAAAACCACTTTTCGCACTTGTGTTGGTGCAGGAAATCACTTTTGCACTTGTATTAGTGTGGAAAAAACACTTTTCGCTCTTGTGTTAGTGTTGAAAAACCACTTTTCGCACTTGTGTTAGTGTTGAAAAACCACTTTTCGCACTTGTGTTAGTGTTGAAAAACCACTTTTCGCACTTGTGTTGGTGCAGGAAATCACTTTTGCACTTGTATTAGTGTGGAAAAACCACTTTTCGCACTTGTGTTAGTGTTGAAAAACCACTTTTCGCACTTGTGTTAGTGTTGAAAAACCACTTTTCGCACTTGTGTTGGTGCAGGAAACCACTTTTACACTTGTATTAGTGTGGAAAAAACACTTTTTGCACTTGTGATAGTGTTGAAAAACCACTTTTCGCACTTGTGTTAGTGTTGAAAAACCACTTTTCGCACTTGTATTAGTGTTGAAAAACCACTTTTCGCACTTGTGTTGGCGCAGGAAACCACTTTTGCACTTGTATTAGTGTGGAAAAAACACTTTTCGCACTTGTGTTTGTGTTGAAAAACCACTTTTCGCACTTGTGTTAGTGTTGAAAAACCACTTTTCGCACTTGCGTTAGTGTTGAAAAACCACTTTTCGCACTTGTGTTGGTGCAGGAAACCACTTTTGCACTTGTATTAGTGTGGAAAAAACACTTTTCGCACTTGTGTTAGTGTTGAAAAACCACTTTTTGCACTTGTGTTGGTGTTGAAAAACCACTTTTCGCACTTGTGTTAGTGTTGAAAAACCACTTTTCGCACTTGTGTTGGTGCAGGAAACCACTTTTGCACTTGTATTAGTGTGGAAAAAACACTTTTCGCACTTGTGTTAGTGTTGAAAAACCACTTTTTGCACTTGTGTTAGTGTTGAAAAACCACTTTTCGCACTTGTGTTAGTGTTGAAAAACCACTTTTCGCACTTGTGTTGGTGCAGGAAACCACTTTTGCACTTGTATTAGTGCAAAAACCAAAAACCACAAAACCACTTTTGCACTTGTATTAGTGTGGAAAAAACACTTTTTGCACTTGTGATAGTGTTGAAAAACCGCTTTTCGCACTTGTGTTAGTGTTGAAAAACCACTTTTCGCACTTGTGTTAGTGTTGAAAAACCACTTTTCGCACTTGTGTTGGTGCAGGAAACCACTTTTGCACTTGTATTAGTGTGGAAAAAACACTTTTCGCACTTGTGTTTGTGTTGAAAAACCACTTTCGCACTTGTGTTAGTGTTGAAAAACCACTTTTCGCACTTGTGTTGGTGCAGGAAATCACTTTTGCACTTGGATTAGTGTGGAAAAACCACTTTTCGCACTTGTGTTAGTGTTGAAAAACCACTTTTCGCACTTGTGTTAGTGTTGAAAAACCACTTTTCGCACTTGTGTTGGTGCAGGAAACCACTTTTGCACTTGTATTAGTGCAAAAACCAAAAACCACAAAACCACTTTTGCACTTGTATTAGTGTGGAAAAAACACTTTTTGCACTTGTGATAGTGTTGAAAAACCACTTTTCGCACTTGTGTTAGTGTTGAAAAACCACTTTTCGCACTTGTGTTAGTGTTGAAAAACCACTTTTCGCACTTGTGTTAGTGTTGAAAAACCACTTTTCGCACTTGTGTTGGTGCAGGAAATCACTTTTGCACTTGTATTAGTGTGGAAAAAACACTTTTCGCTCTTGTGTTAGTGTTGAAAAACCACTTTTCGCACTTGTGTTAGTGTTGAAAAACCACTTTTCGCACTTGTGTTAGTGTTGAAAAACCACTTTTCGCACTTGTGTTGGTGCAGGAAATCACTTTTGCACTTGTATTAGTGTGGAAAAACCACTTTTCGCACTTGTGTTAGTGTTGAAAAACCACTTTTCGCACTTGTGTTAGTGTTGAAAAACCACTTTTCGCACTTGTGTTAGTGTTGAAAAACCACTTTTCGCACTTGTGTTGGTGCAGGAAACCACTTTTGCACTTGTATTAGTGTGGAAAAAACACTTTTCGCACTTGTGTTAGTGTTGAAAAACCACTTTTTGCACTTGTGTTGGTGTTGAAAAACCACTTTTCGCACTTGTGTTAGTGTTGAAAAACCACTTTTCGCACTTGTGTTGGTGCAGGAAACCACTTTTGCACTTGTATTAGTGTGGAAAAAACACTTTTCGCACTTGTGTTAGTGTTGAAAAACCACTTTTTGCACTTGTGTTAGTGTTGAAAAACCACTTTTCGCACTTGTGTTAGTGTTGAAAAACCACTTTTCGCACTTGTGTTGGTGCAGGAAACCACTTTTGCACTTGTATTAGTGCAAAAACCAAAAACCACAAAACCACTTTTGCACTTGTATTAGTGTGGAAAAACACTTTTTGCACTTGTGATAGTGTTGAAAAACCACTTTTCGCACTTGTGTTAGTGTTGAAAAACCACTTTTCGCACTTGTGTTAGTGTTGAAAAACCACTTTTCGCACTTGTGTTGGTGCAGGAAACCACTTTTGCACTTGTATTAGTGTGGAAAAAACACTTTTCGCACTTGTGTTTGTGTTGAAAAACCACTTTCGCACTTGTGTTAGTGTTGAAAAACCACTTTTCGCACTTGTGTTGGTGCAGGAAACCACTTTTGCACTTGTATTAGTGTGGAAAAAACACTTTTCGCACTTGTGTTAGTGTTGAAAAACCACTTTTCGCACTTGTGTTAGTGTTGAAAAACCACTTTTCGCACTTGTGTTAGTGTTGAAAAACCACTTTTCGCACTTGTGTTAGTGTTGAAAAACCACTTTTCGCACTTGTGTTGGTGCAGGAAACCACCTTTGCACTTGTATTAGTGTGGAAAAAACACTTTTTGCACTTGTGTTAGTGTTGAAAAACCACTTTTCGCACTTGTGTTAGTGTTGAAAAACCACTTTTCGCACTTGTGTTAGTGTTGAAAAACCACTTTTCGCACTTGTGTTAGTGTGGAAAAAACACTTTTTGCACTTGTGTTAGTGTTGAAAAACCACTTTTCGCACTTGTATTAGTGTGGAAAAACCACTTTTCGCACTTGTGTTAGTGTTGAAAAACCACTTTTCGCACTTGTGTTAGTGTTGAAAAACCACTTTTCGCACTTGTGTTGGTGCAGGAAACCACTTTTGCACTTGTATTAGTGTGGAAAAAACACTTTTCGCACTTGTGTTAGTGTTGAAAAACCACTTTTCGCACTTGTGTTAGTGTTGAAAAACCACTTTTCGCACTTGTGTTAGTGTTGAAAAACCACTTTTCGCACTTGTGTTGGTGCAGGAAACCACTTTTGGACTTGTATTAGTGTGGAAAAAACACTTTTCGCACTTGTGTTAGTGTTGAAAAACCACTTTTCGCACTTGTGTTAGTGTTGAAAAACCACTTTTCGCACTTGTGTTTGTTGCAGGAAACCACTTTTGCACTTGTATTAGTGTGGAAAAAACACTTTTCGCACTTGTGTTAGTGTTGAAAAACCACTTTTCGCACTTGTGTTAGTGTTGAAAAACCACTTTTCGCACTTTTGTTGGTGCAGGAAACCACCTTTGCACTTGTATTAGTGTGGAAAAAACACTTTTCACACTTGTGTTAGTGTTGAAAAACCACTTTTCGCACTTGTGTTAGTGTTGAAAAACCACTTTTCGCACTTGTGTTGGTGCAGGAAACCACTTTTGCACTTGTATTAGTGTGGAAAAACCACTTTTCGCACTTGTGTTAGTGTTGAAAAACCTCTTTTCGCACTTGTGTTAGTGTTGAAAAACCACTTTTCGCACTTGTGTTGGTGCAGGAAACCACTTTTGCACTTGTATTAGTGTGGAAAAAACACTTTTTGCACTTGTGATAGTGTTGAAAAACCACTTTTCGCACTTGTGTTAGTGTTGAAAAACCACTTTTCGCACTTGTTTTGGTGCAGGAAACCACTTTTGCACTTGTATTAGTGTGGAAAAAACACTTTTCGCACTTGTGTTAGTGTTGAAAAACCACTTTTCGCAATTGTGTTAGTGTTGAAAAACAACTTTTCGCACTTGTGTTGGTGCAGGAAACCACGTTTGCACTTGTATTAGTGTGGAAAAAACACTTTTCGCACTTGTGTTAGTGTTGAAAAACCACTTTTCGCACTTGTGTTAGTGTTGAAAAACCACTTTTCGCACTTGTGTTGGTGCAGGAAACCACTTTTGCACTTGTATTAGTGTGGAAAAAACACTTTTCGCACTTGTGTTAGTGTTGAAAAACCACTTTTCGCACTTGTGTTAGTGTTGAAAAACCACTTTTCGCACTTGTGTTAGTGTTGAAAAACCACTTTTCGTACTTGTGTTGGTGCAGGAAACCACATTTGCACTTGTATTAGTGTGGAAAAAACACTTTTCGCACTTGTGTTAGTGTTGAAAAACCACTTTTCACACTTGTGTCAGTGTTGAAAAACCACTTTTCACACTTGTGTTGGTGCAGGAAACCACTTTTGCACTTGTATTAGTGTGGAAAAAACACTTTTCGCACTTGTGTTAGTGTTGAAAAACCACTTTTCGCACTTGTGTTAGTGTTGAAAAACCACTTTTCGCACTTGTGTTAGTGTTGAAAAACCACTTTTCGCACTTGTGTTGGTGCAGGAAACCACTTTTGCACTTCTATTAGTGTGGAAAAAACACTTTTTGCACTTGTGTTAGTGTTGAAAAACCACTTTTCGCACTTGTGTTAGTGTTGAAAAACCACTTTTCGCACTTGTGTTAGTGTTGAAAAACCATTTTTCGCACTTGTGTTAGTGTGGGAAAAACACTTTTTGCACTTGTGTTAGTGTTGAAAAACCACTTTTCGCACTTGTATTAGTGTGGAAAAACCACTTTTCGCACCTGTGTTAGTGTTGAAAAACCACTTTTCGCACTTGTGTTAGTGTTGAAAAACCACTTTTCGCACTTGTGTTGGTGCAGGAAACCACTTTTGCACTTGTATTAGTGTGGAAAAAACACTTTTCGCACTTGTGTTAGTGTTGAAAAACCACTTTTCGCACTTGTGTTAGTGTTGAAAAACCACTTTTCGCACTTGTGTTAGTGTTGAAAAACCACTTTTCGCACTTGTGTTGGTGCAGGAAACCACTTTTGCACTTGTATTAGTGTGGAAAAAACACTTTTCGCACTTGTGTTAGTGTTGAAAAACCACTTTTCGCACTTGTGTTAGTGTTGAAAAACCACTTTTCGCACTTGTGTTGGTGCAGGAAACCACTTTTGCACTTGTATTAGTGTGGAAAAAACACTTTTCGCACTTGTGTTAGTGTTGAAAAACCACTTTTCGCACTTGTGTTAGTGTTGAAAAACCACTTTTCGCACTTGTGTTGGTGCAGGAAACCACTTTTGCACTTGTATTAGTGTGGAAAAAACACTTTTCGCACTTGTGTTAGTGTTGAAAAACCACTTTTCGCACTTGTGTTAGTGTTGAAAAACCACTTTTCGCACTTGTGTTGGTGCAGGAAACCACCTTTGCACTTGTATTAGTGTGGAAAAAACACTTTTCACACTTGTGTTAGTGTTGAAAAACCACTTTTCACACTTGTGTTAGTGTTGAAAAACCACTTTTCGCACTTGTGTTAGTGTTGAAAAACCACTTTTCGCACTTGTGTTGGTGCAGGAAACCACTTTTGCACTTGTATTAGTGTGGAAAAACCACTTTTCGCACTTGTGTTAGTGTTGAAAAACCTCTTTTCGCACTTGTGTTAGTGTTGAAAAACCACTTTTCGCACTTGTGTTGGTGCAGGAAAGCACTTTTGCACTTGTATTAGTGTGGAAAAAACACTTTTTGCACTTGTGATAGTGTTGAAAAACCACTTTTCGCACTTGTGTTAGTGTTGAAAAACCACTTTTCGCACTTGTGTTGGTGCAGGAAACCACTTTTGCACTTGTATTAGTGTGGAAAAAACACTTTTCGCACTTGTGTTAGTGTTGAAAAACCACTTTTCGCAATTGTGTTAGTGTTGAAAAACAACTTTTCGCACTTGTGTTGGTGCAGGACACCACGTTTGCACTTGTATTAGTATGGAAAAACACTTTTCGCACTTGTGTTAGTGTTGAAAAACCACTTTTCGCACTTGTGTTAGTGTTGAAAAACCACTTTTCGCACTTGTGTTGGTGCAGGAAACCACTTTTGCACTTGTATTAGTGTGGAAAAAACACTTTTCGCACTTGTGTTAGTGTTGAAAAACCACTTTTCGCACTTGTGTTAGTGTTGAAAAACCACTTTTCGCACTTGTGTTAGTGTTGAAAAACCACTTTTCGTACTTGTGTTGGTGCAGGAAACCACTTTTGCACTTGTATTAGTGTGGAAAAAACACTTCGCACTTGTGTTAGTGTTGAAAAACCACTTTTCGCACTTGTGTTAGTGTTGAAAAACCACTTTTCGCACTTGTGTTAGTGTTGAAAAACCACTTTTCGCACTTGTGTTAGTGTTGAAAAACCACTTTTCGCACTTGTGTTGGTGCAGGGAAATCACTTTTGCACTTGTATTAGTGTGGAAAAAACACTTTTCGCTCTTGTGTTAGTGTTGAAAAACCACTTTTCGCACTTGTGTTAGTGTTGAAAAACCACTTTTCGCACTTGTGTTAGTGTTGAAAAACCACTTTTCGCACTTGTGTTGGTGCAGGAAATCACTTTTGCACTTGTATTAGTGTGGAAAAACCACTTTTCGCACTTGTGTTAGTGTTGAAAAACCACTTTTCGCACTTGTGTTAGTGTTGAAAAACCACTTTTCGCACTTGTGTTGGTGCAGGAAACCACTTTTACACTTGTATTAGTGTGGAAAAAACACTTTTTGCACTTGTGATAGTGTTGAAAAACCACTTTTCGCACTTGTGTTAGTGTTGAAAAACCACTTTTCGCACTTGTATTAGTGTTGAAAAACCACTTTTCGCACTTGTGTTGGCGCAGGAAACCACTTTTGCACTTGTATTAGTGTGGAAAAAACACTTTTCGCACTTGTGTTTGTGTTGAAAAACCACTTTTCGCACTTGTGTTAGTGTTGAAAAACCACTTTTCGCACTTGCGTTAGTGTTGAAAAACCACTTTTCGCACTTGTGTTGGTGCAGGAAACCACTTTTGCACTTGTATTAGTGTGGAAAAAACACTTTTCGCACTTGTGTTAGTGTTGAAAAACCACTTTTTGCACTTGTGTTGGTGTTGAAAAACCACTTTTCGCACTTGTGTTAGTGTTGAAAAACCACTTTTCGCACTTGTGTTGGTGCAGGAAACCACTTTTGCACTTGTATTAGTGTGGAAAAAACACTTTTCGCACTTGTGTTAGTGTTGAAAAACCACTTTTTGCACTTGTGTTAGTGTTGAAAAACCACTTTTCGCACTTGTGTTAGTGTTGAAAAACCACTTTTCGCACTTGTGTTGGTGCAGGAAACCACTTTTGCACTTGTATTAGTGCAAAAACCAAAAACCACAAAACCACTTTTGCACTTGTATTAGTGTGGAAAAAACACTTTTTGCACTTGTGATAGTGTTGAAAAACCGCTTTTCGCACTTGTGTTAGTGTTGAAAAACCACTTTTCGCACTTGTGTTAGTGTTGAAAAACCACTTTTCGCACTTGTGTTGGTGCAGGAAACCACTTTTGCACTTGTATTAGTGTGGAAAAACCACTTTTCGCACTTGTGTTAGTGTTGAAAAACCTCTTTTCGCACTTGTGTTAGTGTTGAAAAACCACTTTTCGCACTTGTGTTGGTGCAGGAAAGCACTTTTGCACTTGTATTAGTGTGGAAAAAACACTTTTTGCACTTGTGATAGTGTTGAAAAACCACTTTTCGCACTTGTGTTAGTGTTGAAAAACCACTTTTCGCACTTGTGTTGGTGCAGGAAACCACTTTTGCACTTGTATTAGTGTGGAAAAAACACTTTTCGCACTTGTGTTAGTGTTGAAAAACCACTTTTCGCAATTGTGTTAGTGTTGAAAAACAACTTTTCGCACTTGTGTTGGTGCAGGACACCACGTTTGCACTTGTATTAGTATGGAAAAACACTTTTCGCACTTGTGTTAGTGTTGAAAAACCACTTTTCGCACTTGTGTTAGTGTTGAAAAACCACTTTTCGCACTTGTGTTGGTGCAGGAAACCACTTTTGCACTTGTATTAGTGTGGAAAAAACACTTTTCGCACTTGTGTTAGTGTTGAAAAACCACTTTTCGCACTTGTGTTAGTGTTGAAAAACCACTTTTCGCACTTGTGTTAGTGTTGAAAAACCACTTTTCGTACTTGTGTTGGTGCAGGAAACCACTTTTGCACTTGTATTAGTGTGGAAAAAACACTTCGCACTTGTGTTAGTGTTGAAAAACCACTTTTCGCACTTGTGTTAGTGTTGAAAAACCACTTTTCGCACTTGTGTTAGTGTTGAAAAACCACTTTTCGCACTTGTGTTAGTGTTGAAAAACCACTTTTCGCACTTGTGTTGGTGCAGGAAATCACTTTTGCACTTGTATTAGTGTGGAAAAAACACTTTTCGCTCTTGTGTTAGTGTTGAAAAACCACTTTTCGCACTTGTGTTAGTGTTGAAAAACCACTTTTCGCACTTGTGTTAGTGTTGAAAAACCACTTTTCGCACTTGTGTTGGTGCAGGAAATCACTTTTGCACTTGTATTAGTGTGGAAAAACCACTTTTCGCACTTGTGTTAGTGTTGAAAAAACCACTTTTCGCACTTGTGTTAGTGTTGAAAAACCACTTTTCGCACTTGTGTTGGTGCAGGAAACCACTTTTACACTTGTATTAGTGTGGAAAAAACACTTTTTGCACTTGTGATAGTGTTGAAAAACCACTTTTCGCACTTGTGTTAGTGTTGAAAAACCACTTTTCGCACTTGTATTAGTGTTGAAAAACCACTTTTCGCACTTGTGTTGGCGCAGGAAACCACTTTTGCACTTGTATTAGTGTGGAAAAAACACTTTTCGCACTTGTGTTTGTGTTGAAAAACCACTTTTCGCACTTGTGTTAGTGTTGAAAAACCACTTTTCGCACTTGCGTTAGTGTTGAAAAACCACTTTTCGCACTTGTGTTGGTGCAGGAAACCACTTTTGCACTTGTATTAGTGTGGAAAAAACACTTTTCGCACTTGTGTTAGTGTTGAAAAACCACTTTTTGCACTTGTGTTGGTGTTGAAAAACCACTTTTCGCACTTGTGTTAGTGTTGAAAAACCACTTTTCGCACTTGTGTTGGTGCAGGAAACCACTTTTGCACTTGTATTAGTGTGGAAAAAACACTTTTCGCACTTGTGTTAGTGTTGAAAAACCACTTTTTGCACTTGTGTTAGTGTTGAAAAACCACTTTTCGCACTTGTGTTAGTGTTGAAAAACCACTTTTCGCACTTGTGTTGGTGCAGGAAACCACTTTTGCACTTGTATTAGTGCAAAAACCAAAAACCACAAAACCACTTTTGCACTTGTATTAGTGTGGAAAAAACACTTTTTGCACTTGTGATAGTGTTGAAAAACCGCTTTTCGCACTTGTGTTAGTGTTGAAAAACCACTTTTCGCACTTGTGTTAGTGTTGAAAAACCACTTTTCGCACTTGTGTTGGTGCAGGAAACCACTTTTGCACTTGTATTAGTGTGGAAAAAACACTTTTCGCACTTGTGTTTGTGTTGAAAAACCACTTTCGCACTTGTGTTAGTGTTGAAAAACCACTTTTCGCACTTGTGTTGGTGCAGGAAATCACTTTTGCACTTGGATTAGTGTGGAAAAACCACTTTTCGCACTTGTGTTAGTGTTGAAAAACCACTTTTCGCACTTGTGTTAGTGTTGAAAAACCACTTTTCGCACTTGTGTTGGTGCAGGAAACCACTTTTGCACTTGTATTAGTGCAAAAACCAAAAACCACAAAACCACTTTTGCACTTGTATTAGTGTGGAAAAAACACTTTTTGCACTTGTGATAGTGTTGAAAAACCACTTTTCGCACTTGTGTTAGTGTTGAAAAACCACTTTTCGCACTTGTGTTAGTGTTGAAAAACCACTTTTCGCACTTGTGTTAGTGTTGAAAAACCACTTTTCGCACTTGTGTTGGTGCAGGAAATCACTTTTGCACTTGTATTAGTGTGGAAAAAACACTTTTCGCTCTTGTGTTAGTGTTGAAAAACCACTTTTCGCACTTGTGTTAGTGTTGAAAAACCACTTTTCGCACTTGTGTTAGGTTGAAAAACCACTTTTCGCACTTGTGTTGGTGCAGGAAATCACTTTTGCACTTGTATTAGTGTGGAAAAACCACTTTTCGCACTTGTGTTAGTGTTGAAAAACCACTTTTCGCACTTGTGTTAGTGTTGAAAAACCACTTTTCGCACTTGTGTTAGTGTTGAAAAACCACTTTTCGCACTTGTGTTGGTGCAGGAAACCACTTTTGCACTTGTATTAGTGTGGAAAAAACACTTTTCGCACTTGTGTTAGTGTTGAAAAACCACTTTTTGCACTTGTGTTGGTGTTGAAAAACCACTTTTCGCACTTGTGTTAGTGTTGAAAAACCACTTTTCGCACTTGTGTTGGTGCAGGAAACCACTTTTGCACTTGTATTAGTGTGGAAAAAACACTTTTCGCACTTGTGTTAGTGTTGAAAAACCACTTTTTGCACTTGTGTTAGTGTTGAAAAACCACTTTTCGCACTTGTGTTAGTGTTGAAAAACCACTTTTCGCACTTGTGTTGGTGCAGGAAACCACTTTTGCACTTGTATTAGTGCAAAAACCAAAACCACAAAACCACTTTTGCACTTGTATTAGTGTGGAAAAACACTTTTTGCACTTGTGATAGTGTTGAAAAACCACTTTTCGCACTTGTGTTAGTGTTGAAAAACCACTTTTCGCACTTGTGTTAGTGTTGAAAAACCACTTTTCGCACTTGTGTTGGTGCAGGAAACCACTTTTGCACTTGTATTAGTGTGGAAAAAACACTTTTCGCACTTGTGTTTGTGTTGAAAAACCACTTTCGCACTTGTGTTAGTGTTGAAAAACCACTTTTCGCACTTGTGTTGGTGCAGGAAACCACTTTTGCACTTGTATTAGTGTGGAAAAAACACTTTTCGCACTTGTGTTAGTGTTGAAAAACCACTTTTCGCACTTGTGTTAGTGTTGAAAAACCACTTTTCGCACTTGTGTTAGTGTTGAAAAACCACTTTTCGCACTTGTGTTAGTGTTGAAAAACCACTTTTCGCACTTGTGTTGGTGCAGGAAACCACCTTTGCACTTGTATTAGTGTGGAAAAAAACACTTTTTGCACTTGTGTTAGTGTTGAAAAACCACTTTTCGCACTTGTGTTAGTGTTGAAAAACCACTTTTCGCACTTGTGTTAGTGTTGAAAAACCACTTTTCGCACTTGTGTTAGTGTGGAAAAAACACTTTTTGCACTTGTGTTAGTGTTGAAAAACCACTTTTCGCACTTGTATTAGTGTGGAAAAACCACTTTTCGCACTTGTGTTAGTGTTGAAAAACCACTTTTCGCACTTGTGTTAGTGTTGAAAAACCACTTTTCGCACTTGTGTTGGTGCAGGAAACCACTTTTGCACTTGTATTAGTGTGGAAAAAACACTTTTCGCACTTGTGTTAGTGTTGAAAAACCACTTTTCGCACTTGTGTTAGTGTTGAAAAACCACTTTTCGCACTTGTGTTAGTGTTGAAAAACCACTTTTCGCACTTGTGTTGGTGCAGGAAACCACTTTTGGACTTGTATTAGTGTGGAAAAAACACTTTTCGCACTTGTGTTAGTGTTGAAAAACCACTTTTCGCACTTGTGTTAGTGTTGAAAAACCACTTTTCGCACTTGTGTTTGTTGCAGGAAACCACTTTTGCACTTGTATTAGTGTGGAAAAAACACTTTTCGCACTTGTGTTAGTGTTGAAAAACCACTTTTCGCACTTGTGTTAGTGTTGAAAAACCACTTTTCGCACTTTTGTTGGTGCAGGAAACCACCTTTGCACTTGTATTAGTGTGGAAAAAACACTTTTCACACTTGTGTTAGTGTTGAAAAACCACTTTTCGCACTTGTGTTAGTGTTGAAAAACCACTTTTCGCAATTGTGTTAGTGTTGAAAAACCACTTTTCGCACTTGTGTTGGTGCAGGAAACCACTTTTGCACTTGTATTAGTGTGGAAAAACCACTTTTCGCACTTGTGTTAGTGTTGAAAAACCTCTTTTCGCACTTGTGTTAGTGTTGAAAAACCACTTTTCGCACTTGTGTTGGTGCAGGAAACCACTTTTGCACTTGTATTAGTGTGGAAAAAACACTTTTTGCACTTGTGATAGTGTTGAAAAACCACTTTTCGCACTTGTGTTAGTGTTGAAAAACCACTTTTCGCACTTGTGTTGGTGCAGGAAACCACTTTTGCACTTGTATTAGTGTGGAAAAAACACTTTTCGCACTTGTGTTAGTGTTGAAAAACCACTTTTCGCAATTGTGTTAGTGTTGAAAAACAACTTTTCGCACTTGTGTTGGTGCAGGAAACCACGTTTGCACTTGTATTAGTGTGGAAAAAACACTTTTCGCACTTGTGTTAGTGTTGAAAAACCACTTTTCGCACTTGTGTTAGTGTTGAAAAACCACTTTTCGCACTTGTGTTGGTGCAGGAAACCACTTTTGCACTTGTATTAGTGTGGAAAAAACACTTTTCGCACTTGTGTTAGTGTTGAAAAACCACTTTTCGCACTTGTGTTAGTGTTGAAAAACCACTTTTCGCACTTGTGTTAGTGTTGAAAAACCACTTTTCGTACTTGTGTTGGTGCAGGAAACCACATTTGCACTTGTATTAGTGTGGAAAAAACACTTTTCGCACTTGTGTTAGTGTTGAAAAACCACTTTTCACACTTGTGTCAGTGTTGAAAAACCACTTTTCACACTTGTGTTGGTGCAGGAAACCACTTTTGCACTTGTATTAGTGTGGAAAAAACACTTTTCGCACTTGTGTTAGTGTTGAAAAACCACTTTTCGCACTTGTGTTAGTGTTGAAAAACCACTTTTCGCACTTGTGTTAGTGTTGAAAAACCACTTTTCGCACTTGTGTTGGTGCAGGAAACCACTTTTGCACTTCTATTAGTGTGGAAAAAACACTTTTTGCACTTGTGTTAGTGTTGAAAAACCACTTTTCGCACTTGTGTTAGTGTTGAAAAACCACTTTTCGCACTTGTGTTAGTGTTGAAAAACCATTTTTCGCACTTGTGTTAGTGTGGGAAAAACACTTTTTGCACTTGTGTTAGTGTTGAAAAACCACTTTTCGCACTTGTATTAGTGTGGAAAAACCACTTTTCGCACCTGTGTTAGTGTTGAAAAACCACTTTTCGCACTTGTGTTAGTGTTGAAAAACCACTTTTCGCACTTGTGTTGGTGCAGGAAACCACTTTTGCACTTGTATTAGTGTGGAAAAAACACTTTTCGCACTTGTGTTAGTGTTGAAAAACCACTTTTCGCACTTGTGTTAGTGTTGAAAAACCACTTTTCGCACTTGTGTTAGTGTTGAAAAACCACTTTTCGCACTTGTGTTGGTGCAGGAAACCACTTTTGCACTTGTATTAGTGTGGAAAAAACACTTTTCGCACTTGTGTTAGTGTTGAAAAACCACTTTTCGCACTTGTGTTAGTGTTGAAAAACCACTTTTCGCACTTGTGTTGGTGCAGGAAACCACTTTTGCACTTGTATTAGTGTGGAAAAAACACTTTTCGCACTTGTGTTAGTGTTGAAAAACCACTTTTCGCACTTGTGTTAGTGTTGAAAAACCACTTTTCGCACTTGTGTTGGTGCAGGAAACCACTTTTGCACTTGTATTAGTGTGGAAAAAACACTTTTCGCACTTGTGTTAGTGTTGAAAAACCACTTTTCGCACTTGTGTTAGTGTTGAAAAACCACTTTTCGCACTTGTGTTGGTGCAGGAAACCACCTTTGCACTTGTATTAGTGTGGAAAAAACACTTTTCACACTTGTGTTAGTGTTGAAAAACCACTTTTCGCACTTGTGTTAGTGTTGAAAAACCACTTTTCGCACTTGTGTTAGTGTTGAAAAACCACTTTTCGCACTTGTGTTGGTGCAGGAAACCACTTTTGCACTTGTATTAGTGTGGAAAAACCACTTTTCGCACTTGTGTTAGTGTTGAAAAACCTCTTTTCGCACTTGTGTTAGTGTTGAAAAACCACTTTTCGCACTTGTGTTGGTGCAGGAAAGCACTTTTGCACTTGTATTAGTGTGGAAAAAACACTTTTTGCACTTGTGATAGTGTTGAAAAACCACTTTTCGCACTTGTGTTAGTGTTGAAAAACCACTTTTCGCACTTGTGTTGGTGCAGGAAACCACTTTTGCACTTGTATTAGTGTGGAAAAAACACTTTTCGCACTTGTGTTAGTGTTGAAAAACCACTTTTCGCAATTGTGTTAGTGTTGAAAAACAACTTTTCGCACTTGTGTTGGTGCAGGACACCACGTTTGCACTTGTATTAGTATGGAAAAACACTTTTCGCACTTGTGTTAGTGTTGAAAAACCACTTTTCGCACTTGTGTTAGTGTTGAAAAACCACTTTTCGCACTTGTGTTGGTGCAGGAAACCACTTTTGCACTTGTATTAGTGTGGAAAAAACACTTTTCGCACTTGTGTTAGTGTTGAAAAACCACTTTTCGCACTTGTGTTAGTGTTGAAAAACCACTTTTCGCACTTGTGTTAGTGTTGAAAAACCACTTTTCGTACTTGTGTTGGTGCAGGAAACCACTTTTGCACTTGTATTAGTGTGGAAAAAACACTTTTCGCACTTGTGTTAGTGTTGAAAAACCACTTTTCGCACTTGTGTTAGTGTTGAAAAACCACTTTTCACACTTGTGTTAGTGTTGAAAAAACACTTTTCACACTTGTGTTGGTGCAGGAAACCACTTTTGCACTTGTATTAGTGTGGAAAAAACACTTTTCGCGCTTGTGTTAGTGTTGAAAAACCACTTTTCGCACTTGTGTTAGTGTTGAAAAACCACTTTTCGCACTTGTGTTGGTGCAGGAAACCACTTTTGCACTTGTATTACTGTGGAAAAAACACTTTTTGCACTTGTGTTAGTGTTGAAAACCACTTTTCGTACTTGTGTTAGTGTTGAAAAACCACTTTTCGCACTTGTGTTGGTGCAGGAAACCACTTTTGCACTTGTATTGGTGTGGAAAAACCACTTTTCGCACTTGTGTTAGTGTTGAAAAACCACTTTTCGCACTTGTGTTAGTGTTGAAAAACCACTTTTCGCACTTGTGTTGGTGCAGGAAACCACTTTTGCACTTGTATTAGTGTGGAAAAAACACTTTTCGCACTTCTGTTAGTGTTGAAAAACCACTTTTCGCACTTGTGTTAGTGTTGAAAAACCACTTTTCGCACTTGTGTTGGTGCAGGAAACCACTTTTGCACTTGTATTAGTGTGGAAAAAACACTTCGCACTTGTGTTAGTGTTGAAAAACCACTTTTCGCACTTGTGTTAGTGTTGAAAAACCACTTTTCGCACTTGTGTTGGTGCAGGAAACCACTTTTGCACTTGTATTAGTGTGGAAAAAACACTTTTCGCACTTCTGTTAGTGTTGAAAAACCACTTTTCGCACTTGTGTTGGTGCAGGAAATCACTTTTGCACTTGTATTAGTGTGGAAAAAACACTTTTTGCTCTTGTGTTAGTGTTGAAAAACCACTTTTCGCACTTGTGTTAGTGTTGAAAAACCA
>NW_027618249.1:0-79959 GCF_964187855.1 Myxine glutinosa
AATGTGGTTTTTCAACACTAACACAAGTGCGAAAAGTGGTTTTTCAACACTAACACAAGTGCGAAAAGTGTTTTTTCCACACTAATACAAGTGCAAAAGTGGTTTCCTGCACCAACACAAGTGCGAAAAGTGGTTTTTCAACACGAACAAAGTGCGGAAAGTGGTTTTTCAACACTAACACAAGTGCGAAAAGTGTTTTTTCCACACTAATACAAGTGCAAAAGTGGTTCCTGCACCAACACAAGTGCGAAAAGTGGTTTTTCAACACTAACACAAGTGCGAAAAGTGGTTTTTCAACACTAATACAAGTGCGAAAAGTGGTTTTTCAACACTAACACAAGTGCGAAAAGTGTTTTTTCCACACTAATACAAGTGCAAAAGTGGTTTCCTGCACCAACACAAGTGCGAAAAGTGGTTTTTCAACACTAACACAAGTGCGAAAAGTGTTTTTTCCACACTAATACAAGTGCAAAAGTGGTTTCCTGCACCAACACAAGTGCGAAAAGTGGTTTTTCAACACTAACACAAGTGCGAAAAGTGGTTTTTCAACACTAACACAAGTGCGAAAAGTGTTTTTTCAACACTAACACAAGTGCGAAAAGTGTTTTTTCCACACTAATACAAGTGCAAAAGTGGTTTCCTGCACCAACACAAGTGCAAAAAGTGGTTTTTCAACACTAACACAAGTGCGAAAAGTGGTTTTTCAACACTGACACAAGTGCGAAAAGTGGTTTTTCACACTAACACAAGTGCGAAAAGTGTTTTTTCCACACTAATACAAGTGAGAAAGTGGTTTCCTGCACCAACACAAGTGCGAAAAGTGGTTTTTCAACACTAACACAAGTGCGAAAAGTGGTTTTTCAACACTAACACAAGTGCGAAAAGTGTTTTTTCCACACTAATACAAGTGCAAAAGTGGTTTCCTGCACCAACACAAGTGCGAAAAGTGGTTTTTCAACACTAACACAAGTGCGAAAAGTGGTTTTTCAACACTAACACAAGTGCGAAAAGTGTTTTTTCCACACTAATACAAGTGCAAAAGTGGTTTCCTGCACCAACACAAGTGCAAAAAGTGGTTTTTCAACACTAACACAAGTGCGAAAAGTGGTTTTTCAACACTGACACAAGTGCGAAAAGTGGTTTTTCAACACTAACACAAGTGCGAAAAGTGTTTTTTCCACACTAATACAAGTGAGAAAGTGGTTTCCTGCACCAACACAAGTGCGAAAAGTGGTTTTTCAACACTAACACAAGTGCGAAAAGTGGTTTTTCAACACTAACACAAGTGCGAAAAGTGTTTTTTCCACACTAATACAAGTGCAAAAGTGGTTTCCTGCACCAACACAAGTGCTAAAAGTGGTTTTTCAACACTAACACAAGTGCGAGAAAAGTGGTTTTTCAACATTAACACAAGTGCGAAAAAGTGGTTTTTCAACACTAACACAAGTGCGAAAAGTGTTTTTTTCCACACTTAATACAAGTGCAAAAGTGGTTTCCTGCACCAACACAAGTGCGAAAAAGTGGTTTTTCAACACTAACACAAGTGCGAAATGTGGTTTTTCAACACTAACACAAGTGCGAAAAGTGGTTTTTCAACACTAACACAAGTGCGAAAAGTGTTTTTTCCACACTAATACAAGTGCAAAAGTGGTTTCCTGCACCAACACAAGTGCGAAAAGTGGTTTTTCAACACGAACAAAGTGCGGAAAGTGGTTTTTCAACACTAACACAAGTGCGAAAAGTGTTTTTTCCACACTAATACAAGTGCAAAAGTGGTTCCTGCACCAACACAAGTGCGAAAAGTGGTTTTTCAACACTAACACAAGTGCGAAAAGTGGTTTTTCAACACTAATACAAGTGCGAAAAGTGGTTTTTCAACACTAACACAAGTGCGAAAAGTGTTTTTTTCCACACTAATACAAGTGCAAAAGTGGTTTCCTGCACCAACACAAGTGCGAAAAGTGGTTTTTCAACACTAACACAAGTGCGAAAAGTGTTTTTTTCCACACGAATACAAGTGCAAAAGTGGTTTCCTGCACCAACACAAGTGCAAAAAGTGGTTTTTTCAACACTAACACAAGTGCGAAAAGTGGTTTTTCAACACTAACACAAGTGCGAAAAGTGGTTTTTCAACACTAACACAAGTGCGAAAAGTGGTTTTTCAACACTAACACAAGTGCGAAAAGTGTTTTTTCCACACTAATACAAGTGAAAAAGTGGTTTCCTGCACCAACACAAGTGCGAAAAGTGGTTTTTCAACACTAACACAAGTGCGAAAAGTGGTTTTTCAACACTAACACAAGTGCGAAAAGTGGTTTTTTCAACACTAACACAAGTGCGAAAAGTGTTTTTTTCCACACTAATACAAGTGCAAAAGTGGTTTCCTGCACCAACACAAGTGCAAAAAGTGGTTTTTCAACACTAACACAAGTGCGAAAAGTGGTTTTTCAACACTAACACAAGTGCGAAAAGTGTTTTTTCCACACTAATACAAGTGAAAAAGTGGTTTCCTGCACCAACACAAGGTGCGAAAAGTGGTTTTTCAACACTAACACAAGTGCGAAAAGTGGTTTTTCAACACTAACACAAGTGCGAAAAGTGGTTTTTCAACACTAACACAAGTGCGAAAAGTGTTTTTTTCCACACTAATACAAGTGCAAAAGTGGTTTCCTGCACCAACACAAGTGCAAAAAGTGGTTTTTCAACACTAACACAAGTGCGAAAAGTGGTTTTTCAACACTGACACAAGTGCGAAAAGTGGTTTTTCAACACTAACACAAGTGCGAAAAGTGTTTTTTCCACACTAATACAAGTGAGAAAGTGGTTTCCTGCACCAACACAAGTGCGAAAAGTGGTTTTTCAACACTAACACAAGTGCGAAAAGTGGTTTTTCAACACTAACACAAGTGCGAAAAGTGTTTTTTCCACACTAATACAAGTGCAAAAGTGGTTGCCTGCACCAACACAAGTGCTAAAAGTGGTTTTTTAAACACTAACACAAGTGCGAAAAGTGGTTTTTCAACACTAACACAAGTGCGAAAAGTGGTTTTTTCAACATTAACACAAGTGCGAAAAGTGGTTTTTCAACACTAACACAAGTGCGAAAAGTGTTTTTTTCCACACTAATACAAGTGCAAAAGTGGTTTCCTGCACCAACACAAGTGCGAAAAGTGGTTTTTTCAACACTAACACAAGTGCGAAATGTGGTTTTTCAACACTAACACAAGTGCGAAAAGTGGTTTTTTCAACACTAACACAAGTGCGAAAAGTGTTTTTTCCACACTAATACAAGTGCAAAAGTGGTTTCCTGCACCAACACAAGTGCGAAAAGTGGTTTTTCAACACGAACAAAGTGCGGAAAGTGGTTTTTCAACACTAACACAAGTGCGAAAAGTGTTTTTTCCACACTAATACAAGTGCAAAAGTGGTTCCTGCACCAACACAAGTGCGAAAAAGTGGTTTTTCAACACTAACACAAGTGCGAAAAGTGGTTTTTCAACACTAATACAAGTGCGAAAAGTGGTTTTTCAACACTAACACAAGTGCGAAAAGTGTTTTTTCCACACTAATACAAGTGCAAAAGTGGTTTCCTGCACCAACACAAGTGCGAAAAGTGGTTTTTCAACACTAACACAAGTGCGAAAAGTGTTTTTTTCCACACTAATACAAGTGCAAAAGTGGTTTCCTGCACCAACACAAGTGCGAAAAGTGGTTTTTTCAACACTAACACAAGTGCGAAAAGTGGTTTTTCAACACTAACACAAGTGCGAAAAGTGTTTTTTTCAACACTAACACAAGTGCGAAAAGTGTTTTTTCCACACTAATACAAGTGCAAAAGTGGTTTCCTGCACCAACACAAGTGCAAAAAGTGGTTTTTCAACACTAACACAAGTGCGAAAAGTGGTTTTTCAACACTGGACACAAGTGCGAAAAGTGGTTTTTCAACACTAACACAAGTGCGAAAAGTGTTTTTTCCACACTAATACAAGTGAGAAAGTGGTTTTCCTGCACCAACACAAGTGCGAAAAGTGGTTTTTCAACACTAACACAAGTGCGAAAAGTGGTTTTTTCAACACTAACACAAGTGTGAAAAGTGTTTTTTCCACACTAATACAAGTGCAAAAGTGGTTTCCTGCACCAACACAAGTGCGAAAAGTGGTTTTTCAACACTAACACAAGTGCGAAAAGTGGTTTTTCAACACTAACACAAGTGCGAAAAGTGTTTTTTTCCACACTAATACAAGTGCAAAAGTGGTTTCCTGCACCAACACAAGTGCAAAAAGTGGTTTTTTCAACACTAACACAAGTGCGAAAAGTGGTTTTTCAACACTGACACAAGTGCGAAAAGTGGTTTTTCAACACTAACACAAGTGCGAAAAGTGTTTTTTTCCACACTAATACAAGTGAGAAAGTGGTTTTCCTGCACCAACACAAGTGCGAAAAGTGGTTTTTCAACACTAACACAAGTGCGAAAAGTGGTTTTTTCAACACTAACACAAGTGCGAAAAGTGTTTTTTCCACACTAATACAAGTGCAAAAGTGGTTTCCTGCACCAACACAAGTGCTAAAAGTGGTTTTTCAACACTAACACAAGTGCGAAAAGTGGTTTTTCAACAGTAACACAAGTGCGAAAAGTGGTTTTTCAACATTAACACAAGTGCGAAAAGTGGTTTTTCAACACTAACACAAGTGCGAAAAGTGTTTTTTCCACACTAATACAAGTGCAAAAGTGGTTTCCTGCACCAACACAAGTGCGAAAAGTGGTTTTTCAACACTAACACAAGTGCGAAATGTGGTTTTTCAACACTAACACAAGTGCGAAAAGTGGTTTTTTCAACACTAACACAAGTGCGAAAAGTGTTTTTTCCACACTAATACAAGTGCAAAAGTGGTTTCCTGCACCAACACAAGTGCGAAAAGTGGTTTTTCAACACGAACAAAGTGCGGAAAGTGGTTTTTCAACACTAACACAAGTGCGAAAAGTGTTTTTTCCACACTAATACAAGTGCAAAAGTGGTTCCTGCACTTGTCGTGGTTCTTGCACACAAAAGTCGCACTTGTGTTAGTGTTGAAAAAACCACTTTTCGCACTTGTGCTAGTGTTGAAAATCCACTTTTCGCACTTGTGTTAGTGTTGAAAAACCACTTTTCGCACTTGTGTTGGTGCAGGAAACCACTTTTGCACTTGTATTAGTGTGGAAAAAAACACTTTTCGCACTTGTGTTAGTGTTGAAAAACCACTTTTCGCACTTGTGTTAGTGTTGAAAAACCACTTTTCGCACTTGTGTTAGTGTTGAAAAACCACTTTTTGCACTTGTGTTGGTGCAGGAAACCACTTTTGCACTTGTATTCGTGTGGAAAAAACACTTTTCGCACTTGTGTTAGTGTTGAAAAACCACTTTTCGCACTTGTGTTAGTGTTGAAAAAACCACTTTTCGCACTTGTGTTGGTGCAGGAAACCACTTTTGCACTTGTATTAGTGTGGAAAAAACACTTTTCGCACTTGTGTTAGTGTTGAAAAACCACTTTTCGCACTTGTATTAGTGTTGAAAAACCACTTTTCGCACTTGTGTTAGTGTTGAAAAACCACTTTTCGCACTTGTGGTTTCCTGCACCAACACAAGTGCGAAAAGTGGTTTTTCAACACTAACACAAGTGCGAAAAGTGGATTTTCAACACTAGCACAAGTGCGAAAAGTGGTTTTTCAACACTAACACAAGTGCGAAAAGTGGTTTTTCAACACTAACACAAGTGCAAAAAAGTGTTTTTTCCACACTAATACAAGTGCAAAAGTGGTTTCCTGCACCAACACAAGTGCGAAAAGTGGTTTTTCAACACTAACACAAGTGCGAAAAGTGGTTTTTCAACACTAACGCAAGTGCGAAAAGTGTTTTTTTCCACACTAATACAAGTGCAAAAGTGGTTTCCTGCACCAACACAAGTGCGAAAAGTGGTTTTTCAACACTAACACAAGTGCGAAAAGTGGTTTTTCAACACTAACACAAGTGCGAAAAGTGTTTTTTCCACACTAATACAAGTGCAAAAGTGGTTTCCTGCACCAACACAAGTGCGAAAAGTGGTTTTTCAACACTAACACATGTGCGGAAAGTGGTTTTTCAACACTAACACAAGTGCGAAAAGTGGTTTTTCAACACTAACACAAGTGCGAAAAGTGTTTTTTCCACACTAATACAAGTGCAAAAGTGGTTTCCTGCACCAACACAAGTGCGAAAAGTGGTTTTTCAACACTAACACAAGTGCGAAAAGTGGTTTTTTCAACACTAACACAAGTGCGAAAAGTGGTTTTTCAACACTAACACAAGTGCAAAAAGTGTTTTTTCCACACTAATACAAGTGCAAAAGTGGTTTCCTGTACCAACACAAGTGCGAAAAGTGGTTTTTCAACACTAACACTAGTGCGAAATGTGGTTTTTCAACACTAACACAGGTGCGAAAAGTGGTTTTTCAACACTAACACAAGTGCGAAAAGTGTTTTTTCCACACTAATACAAGTGCAAAAGTGGTTTCCTGCACCAACACAAGTGCGAAAAGTGGTTTTTCAACATGAAGAAAGTGCAAAAAGTGGTTTTTCAACACTAACACAAGTGCGAAAAGTGTTTTTTCCACACTAATACAAGTGCAAAAGTGGTTCCTGCACCAACACAAGTGCGAAAAGTGGTTTTTCAACACTAACAATAGTGCGAAATGTGGTTTTTCAACACTAACACAGGTGCGAAAAGTGGTTTTTCAACACTAACACAAGTGCGAAAAGTGTTTTTTTCCACATAATACAAGTGCAAAAGTGGTTTCCTGCACCAACACAAGTGCGAAAAGTGGTTTTTCAACATGAAGAAAGTGCAAAAAGTGGTTTTTCAACACTAACACAAGTGCGAAAAGTGTTTTTTCCACACTAATACAAGTGCAAAACTGGTTCCTGCACCAACACAAGTGCGAAAAGTGGTTTTTCAACACTAACACAATTGCGAAAAGTGTTTTTTCCACACTAATACAAGTGCAAAAGTTGTTTCTTGCACCAAGACAAATGCGAAAAGTGGTTTATCAACACTAACACAAGTGCGAAAAGTGGTTTTTCAACACTAACACAAGTGCGAAAAGTGTTTTTTCCACACTAATACAAGTGCAAAAGTGGTTTTCTGCAACAACACAAGTGCGAAAAGTGGTTTTTCAACACTAATACAAGTGCGAAAAGTGGTTTTTCAACACTAACACAAGTGCGAAAAGTGGTTTTTCAACACTGACACAAGTGCAAAAAGTGGTTTTTCAACACTAACACAAGTGTGAAAAGTGTTTTTTCCACACTAATACAAGTGCAAAAGTGGTTTCCTGCACCAACACAAGTGCGAAAAGTGGTTTTTCAACACTAACACAAGTGCGAAAAGTGGTTTTTCAACACTAACACAAGTGCGAAAAGTGTTTTTTTCCACACTAATACAAGTGCAAAAGTGGTTTCCTGCACCAACACAAGTGCGAAAAGTGGTTTTTTCAACACTAACACAAGTGCGAAAAGTGGTTTTTCAACACTAACACAAGTGCGAAAAGTGGTTTTTCAACACTAACACTAGTGCGAAAAGTGTTTTTTCCACACTAATACAAGTGCAAAAGTGGTTTCCTGCACCAACACAAGTGCGAAAAGTGGTTTTTCAACACTAACACAAGTGCGAAAAGTGGTTTTTCAACACTAACACAAGTGCGACAAGTGTTTTTTCCACACTAATACAAGTGCAAAAGTGGTTTCCTGCACCAACACCAGTGCAAAAAGTGGTTTTTCAACACTAACACAAGTGCGAAAAGTGGTTTTTCAACACAAACACAAGTGCGAAAAGTGGTTTTTCAACACTAACACAAGTGCGAAAAGTGTTTTTTCCACACTAATACAAGTGCAAAAGTGGTTTCCTGCACCAACACAAGTGCGAAAAGTGGTTTTTCAACACTAACACAAGTGCGAAAATTGGTTTTTCAACACTAACACAAGTGCGAAAAGTGGTTTTTCAACACTAACACAAGTGCAAAAAGTGTTTTTTCCACACTAATACAAGTGCAAAAGTGTTTCCTGCACCAACACAAGTGCGAAAAGTGGTTTTTCAACACTAACACAAGTGCGAAAAGTGGTTTTTCAACACTAACGCAAGTGCGAAAAGTGTTTTTTCCACACTAATACAAGTGCAAAAGTGGTTTCCTGCACCAACACAAGTGCGAAAAGTGGTTTTTCAACACAAACACAAGTGCGAAAAGTCATTTTTCAACACTAACACAAGTGCGAAAAGTGTTTTTTCCACACTAATACAAGTGCAAAAGTGGTTTCCTGCACCAACACAAGTGCGAAAAGTGGTTTTTCAACACTAACACAAGTGCGAAAAGTGGTTTTTCAACACTAACACAAGTGCGAAAAGTGGTTTTTCAACACAAACACAAGTGCGAAAAGTGGTTTTTCAACACTAACACAAGTGCGAAAAGTGTTTTTTTCCACACTAATACAAGTGAAAAAGTGGTTTCCTGCACCAACACAAGTGCGAAAAGTGGTTTTTCAACACTAACACAAGTGCGAAAAGTGGTTTTTCAACACTAACACAAGTGCGAAAAGTGGTTTTTCAACACTAACACAAGTGCGAAAAGTGTTTTTTCCACACTAATACAAGTGCAAAAGTGGTTTCCTGCACCAACACAAGTGCAAAAAGTGGTTTTTCAACACTAACACAAGTGCGAAAAGTGGTTTTTCAACACTGACACAAGTGCGAAAAGTGGTTTTTCAACACTAACACAAGTGCGAAAAGTGTTTTTTCCACACTAATACAAGTGAGAAAGTGGTTTCCTGCACCAACACAAGTGCGAAAAGTGGTTTTTCAACACTAACACAAGTGCGAAAAGTGGTTTTTCAACACTAACACAAGTGCGAAAAGTGTTTTTTCCACACTAATACAAGTGCAAAAGTGGTTTCCTGCACCAACACAAGTGCTAAAAGTGGTTTTTCAACACTAACACAAGTGCGAAAAGTGGTTTTTCAACACTAACACAAGTGCGAAAAGTGGTTTTTCAACATTAACACAAGTGCGAAAAGTGGTTTTTCAACACTAACACAAGTGCGAAAAGTGTTTTTTCCACACTAATACAAGTGCAAAAGTGGTTTCCTGCACCAACACAAGTGCGAAAAGTGGTTTTTCAACACTAACACAAGTGCGAAATGTGGTTTTTCAACACTAACACAAGTGCGAAAAGTGGTTTTTCAACACTAACACAAGTGCGAAAAGTGTTTTTTCCACACTAATACAAGTGCAAAAGTGGTTTCCTGCACCAACACAAGTGCGGAAAGTGGTTTTTCAACACTAACACAAGTGCGAAAAGTGTTTTTTCCACACTAATACAAGTGCAAAAGTGGTTCCTGCACCAACACAAGTGCGAAAAGTGGTTTTTCAACACTAACACAAGTGCGAAAAGTGGTTTTTCAACACTAATACAAGTGCGAAAAGTGGTTTTTCAACACTAACACAAGTGCGAAAAGTGTTTTTTCCACACTAATACAAGTGCAAAAGTGGTTTCCTGCACCAACACAAGTGCGAAAAGTGGTTTTTCAACACTAACACAAGTGCGAAAAGTGGTTTTTCAACACTAACACAAGTGCGAAAAGTGTTTTTTCCACACGAATACAAGTGCAAAAGTGGTTTCCTGCACCAACACAAGTGCAAAAAGTGGTTTTTCAACACTAACATAAGTGCGAAAAGTGGTTTTTCAACACTAACACAAGTGCGAAAAGTGGTTTTTCAACACTAACACAAGTGCGAAAAGTGTTTTTTCCACACTAATACAAGTGCAAAAGTGGTTTCCTGCACCAACACAAGTGCGAAAAGTGGTTTTTCAACACTAACACAAGTGCGAAAAGTGGATTTTCAACACTAGCACAAGTGCGAAAAGTGGTTTTTCAACACTAACACAAGTGCGAAAAGTGGTTTTTCAACACTAACACAAGTGCAAAAAGTGTTTTTTCCACACTAATACAAGTGCAAAAGTGGTTTCCTGCACCAACACAAGTGCGAAAAGTGGTTTTTCAACACTAACACAAGTGCGAAAAGTGGTTTTTCAACACTAACGCAAGTGCGAAAAGTGTTTTTTCCACACTAATACAAGTGCAAAAGTGGTTTCCTGCACCAACACAAGTGCGAAAAGTGGTTTTTCAACACTAACACAAGTGCGAAAAGTGGTTTTTCAACACTAACACAAGTGCGAAAAGTGTTTTTTCCACACTAATACAAGTGCAAAAGTGGTTTCCTGCACCAACACAAGTGCGAAAAGTGGTTTTTCAACACTAACACATGTGCGGAAAGTGGTTTTTCAACACTAACACAAGTGCGAAAAGTGGTTTTTCAACACTAACACAAGTGCAAAAAGTGTTTTTTCCACACTAATACAAGTGCAAAAGTGGTTCCTGCACCAACACAAGTGCGAAAAGTGGTTTTTTAACACTAACACAAGTGCGAAAAGTGGTTTTTCAACACTAACACAAGTGCGAAAAGTGGTTTTTCAACACTAACACAAGTGCAAAAAGTGTTTTTTCCACACTAATACAAGTGCAAAAGTGGTTTCCTGTACCAACACAAGTGCGAAAAGTGGTTTTTCAACACTAACACTAGTGCGAAATGTGGTTTTTCAACACTAACGCAAGTGCGAAAAGTGTTTTTTCCACACTAATACAAGTGCAAAAGTGGTTTCCTGCACCAACACAAGTGCGAAAAGTGGTTTTTCAACACAAACACAAGTGCGAAAAGTCATTTTTCAACACTAACACAAGTGCGAAAAGTGTTTTTTCCACACTAATACAAGTGCAAAAGTGGTTTCCTGCACCAACACAAGTGCGAAAAGTGGTTTTTCAACACTAACACAAGTGCGAAAAGTGGTTTTTCAACACTAACACAAGTGCGAAAAGTGGTTTTTCAACACAAACACAAGTGCGAAAAGTGGTTTTTCAACACTAACACAAGTGCGAAAAGTGTTTTTTCCACACTAATACAAGTGAAAAAGTGGTTTCCTGCACCAACACAAGTGCGAAAAGTGGTTTTTCAACACTAACACAAGTGCGAAAAGTGGTTTTTCAACACTAACACAAGTGCGAAAAGTGGTTTTTCAACACTAACACAAGTGCGAAAAGTGTTTTTTCCACACTAATACAAGTGCAAAAGTGGTTTCCTGCACCAACACAAGTGCAAAAAGTGGTTTTTCAACACTAACACAAGTGCGAAAAGTGGTTTTTCAACACTGACACAAGTGCGAAAAGTGGTTTTTCAACACTAACACACGTGCGAAAAGTGTTTTTTCCACACTAATACAAGTGAGAAAGTGGTTCCTGCACCAACACAAGTGCGAAAAGTGGTTTTTCAACACTAACACAAGTGCGAAAAGTGGTTTTTCAACACTAATACAAGTGCGAAAAGTGGTTTTTCAACACTAACACAAGTGCGAAAAGTGTTTTTTCCACACTAATACAAGTGCAAAAGTGGTTTCCTGCACCAACACAAGTGCGAAAAGTGGTTTTTCAACACTAACACAAGTGCGAAAAGTGGTTTTTCAACACTAACACAAGTGCGAAAAGTGTTTTTTCCACACGAATACAAGTGCAAAAGTGGTTTACTGCACCAACACAAGTGCAAAAAGTGGTTTTTCAACACTAACATAAGTGCGAAAAGTGGTTTTTCAACACTAACACAAGTGCGAAAAGTGGTTTTTCAACACTAACACAAGTGCGAAAAGTGTTTTTTCCACACTAATACAAGTGCAAAAGTGGTTTCCTGCACCAACACAAGTGCGAAAAGTGGTTTTTCAACACTAACACAAGTGCGAAAAGTGGATTTTCAACACTAGCACAAGTGCGAAAAGTGGTTTTTCAACACTAACACAAGTGCGAAAAGTGGTTTTTCAACACTAACACAAGTGCAAAAAGTGTTTTTTCCACACTAATACAAGTGCAAAAGTGGTTTCCTGCACCAACACAAGTGCGAAAAGTGGTTTTTCAACACTAACACAAGTGCGAAAAGTGGTTTTTCAACACTAACGCAAGTGCGAAAAGTGTTTTTTCCACACTAATACAAGTGCAAAAGTGGTTTCCTGCACCAACACAAGTGCGAAAAGTGGTTTTTCAACACTAACACAAGTGCGAAAAGTGGTTTTTCAACACTAACACAAGTGCGAAAAGTGTTTTTTCCACACTAATACAAGTGCAAAAGTGGTTTCCTGCACCAACACAAGTGCGAAAAGTGGTTTTTCAACACTAACACAAGTGCGAAAAGTGGTTTTTCAACACTAACACAAGTGCGAAAAGTGTTTTTTCCACACTAATACAAGTGCAAAAGTGGTTTCCTGCACCAACACAAGTGCTAAAAGTGGTTTTTCAACACTAACACAAGTGCGAAAAGTGTTTTTTCCACACTAATACAAGTGCAAAAGTGGTTTCCTGCACCAACACAAGTGCTAAAAGTGGTTTTTCAACACTAACACAAGTGCGAAAAGTGGTTTTTCAACACTAACACAAGTGCGAAAAGTGGTTTTTCAACATTAACACAAGTGCGAAAAGTGGTTTTTCAACACTAACACAAGTGCGAAAAGTGTTTTTTCCACACTAATACAAGTGCAAAAGTGGTTTCCTGCACCAACACAAGTGCGAAAAGTGGTTTTTCAACACTAACACAAGTGCGAAATGTGGTTTTTCAACACTAACACAAGTGCGAAAAGTGGTTTTTCAACACTAACACAAGTGCGAAAAGTGTTTTTTCCACACTAATACAAGTGCAAAAGTGGTTTCCTGCACCAACACAAGTGCGGAAAGTGGTTTTTCAACACTAACACAAGTGCGAAAAGTGTTTTTTCCACACTAATACAAGTGCAAAAGTGGTTCCTGCACCAACACAAGTGCGAAAAGTGGTTTTTCAACACTAACACAAGTGCGAAAAGTGGTTTTTCAACACTAATACAAGTGCGAAAAGTGGTTTTTCAACACTAACACAAGTGCGAAAAGTGTTTTTTCCACACTAATACAAGTGCAAAAGTGGTTTCCTGCACCAACACAAGTGCGAAAAGTGGTTTTTCAACACTAACACAAGTGCGAAAAGTGGTTTTTCAACACTAACACAAGTGCGAAAAGTGTTTTTTCCACACGAATACAAGTGCAAAAGTGGTTTCCTGCACCAACACAAGTGCAAAAAGTGGTTTTTCAACACTAACATAAGTGCGAAAAGTGGTTTTTCAACACTAACACAAGTGCGAAAAGTGGTTTTTCAACACTAACACAAGTGCGAAAAGTGTTTTTTCCACACTAATACAAGTGCAAAAGTGGTTTCCTGCACCAACACAAGTGCGAAAAGTGGTTTTTCAACACTAACACAAGTGCGAAAAGTGGATTTTCAACACTAGCACAAGTGCGAAAAGTGGTTTTTCAACACTAACACAAGTGCGAAAAGTGGTTTTTCAACACTAACACAAGTGCAAAAAGTGTTTTTTCCACACTAATACAAGTGCAAAAGTGGTTTCCTGCACCAACACAAGTGCGAAAAGTGGTTTTTCAACACTAACACAAGTGCGAAAAGTGGTTTTTCAACACTAACGCAAGTGCGAAAAGTGTTTTTTCCACACTAATACAAGTGCAAAAGTGGTTTCCTGCACCAACACAAGTGCGAAAAGTGGTTTTTCAACACTAACACAAGTGCGAAAAGTGGTTTTTCAACACTAACACAAGTGCGAAAAGTGTTTTTTCCACACTAATACAAGTGCAAAAGTGGTTTCCTGCACCAACACAAGTGCGAAAAGTGGTTTTTCAACACTAACACATGTGCGGAAAGTGGTTTTTCAACACTAACACAAGTGCGAAAAGTGGTTTTTCAACACTAACACAAGTGCAAAAAGTGTTTTTTCCACACTAATACAAGTGCAAAAGTGGTTCCTGCACCAACACAAGTGCGAAAAGTGGTTTTTTAACACTAACACAAGTGCGAAAAGTGGTTTTTCAACACTAACACAAGTGCGAAAAGTGGTTTTTCAACACTAACACAAGTGCAAAAAGTGTTTTTTCCACACTAATACAAGTGCAAAAGTGGTTTCCTGTACCAACACAAGTGCGAAAAGTGGTTTTTCAACACTAACACTAGTGCGAAATGTGGTTTTTCAACACTAACGCAAGTGCGAAAAGTGTTTTTTCCACACTAATACAAGTGCAAAAGTGGTTTCCTGCACCAACACAAGTGCGAAAAGTGGTTTTTCAACACAAACACAAGTGCGAAAAGTCATTTTTCAACACTAACACAAGTGCGAAAAGTGTTTTTTCCACACTAATACAAGTGCAAAAGTGGTTTCCTGCACCAACACAAGTGCGAAAAGTGGTTTTTCAACACTAACACAAGTGCGAAAAGTGGTTTTTCAACACTAACACAAGTGCGAAAAGTGGTTTTTCAACACAAACACAAGTGCGAAAAGTGGTTTTTCAACACTAACACAAGTGCGAAAAGTGTTTTTTCCACACTAATACAAGTGAAAAAGTGGTTTCCTGCACCAACACAAGTGCGAAAAGTGGTTTTTCAACACTAACACAAGTGCGAAAAGTGGTTTTTCAACACTAACACAAGTGCGAAAAGTGGTTTTTCAACACTAACACAAGTGCGAAAAGTGTTTTTTCCACACTAATACAAGTGCAAAAGTGGTTTCCTGCACCAACACAAGTGCAAAAAGTGGTTTTTCAACACTAACACAAGTGCGAAAAGTGGTTTTTCAACACTGACACAAGTGCGAAAAGTGGTTTTTCAACACTAACACACGTGCGAAAAGTGTTTTTTCCACACTAATACAAGTGAGAAAGTGGTTCCTGCACCAACACAAGTGCGAAAAGTGGTTTTTCAACACTAACACAAGTGCGAAAAGTGGTTTTTCAACACTAATACAAGTGCGAAAAGTGGTTTTTCAACACTAACACAAGTGCGAAAAGTGTTTTTTCCACACTAATACAAGTGCAAAAGTGGTTTCCTGCACCAACACAAGTGCGAAAAGTGGTTTTTCAACACTAACACAAGTGCGAAAAGTGGTTTTTCAACACTAACACAAGTGCGAAAAGTGTTTTTTCCACACGAATACAAGTGCAAAAGTGGTTTCCTGCACCAACACAAGTGCAAAAAGTGGTTTTTCAACACTAACATAAGTGCGAAAAGTGGTTTTTCAACACTAACACAAGTGCGAAAAGTGGTTTTTCAACACTAACACAAGTGCGAAAAGTGTTTTTTCCACACTAATACAAGTGCAAAAGTGGTTTCCTGCACCAACACAAGTGCGAAAAGTGGTTTTTCAACACTAACACAAGTGCGAAAAGTGGATTTTCAACACTAGCACAAGTGCGAAAAGTGGTTTTTCAACACTAACACAAGTGCGAAAAGTGGTTTTTCAACACTAACACAAGTGCAAAAAGTGTTTTTTCCACACTAATACAAGTGCAAAAGTGGTTTCCTGCACCAACACAAGTGCGAAAAGTGGTTTTTCAACACTAACACAAGTGCGAAAAGTGGTTTTTCAACACTAACGCAAGTGCGAAAAGTGTTTTTTCCACACTAATACAAGTGCAAAAGTGGTTTCCTGCACCAACACAAGTGCGAAAAGTGGTTTTTCAACACTAACACAAGTGCGAAAAGTGGTTTTTCAACACTAACACAAGTGCGAAAAGTGTTTTTTCCACACTAATACAAGTGCAAAAGTGGTTTCCTGCACCAACACAAGTGCGAAAAGTGGTTTTTCAACACTAACACATGTGCGGAAAGTGGTTTTTCAACACTAACACAAGTGCGAAAAGTGGTTTTTCAACACTAACACAAGTGCAAAAAGTGTTTTTTCCACACTAATACAAGTGCAAAAGTGGTTCCTGCACCAACACAAGTGCGAAAAGTGGTTTTTTAACACTAACACAAGTGCGAAAAGTGGTTTTTCAACACTAACACAAGTGCGAAAAGTGGTTTTTCAACACTAACACAAGTGCAAAAAGTGTTTTTTCCACACTAATACAAGTGCAAAAGTGGTTTCCTGTACCAACACAAGTGCGAAAAGTGGTTTTTCAACACTAACACTAGTGCGAAATGTGGTTTTTCAACACTAACGCAAGTGCGAAAAGTGTTTTTTCCACACTAATACAAGTGCAAAAGTGGTTTCCTGCACCAACACAAGTGCGAAAAGTGGTTTTTCAACACAAACACAAGTGCGAAAAGTCATTTTTCAACACTAACACAAGTGCGAAAAGTGTTTTTTCCACACTAATACAAGTGCAAAAGTGGTTTCCTGCACCAACACAAGTGCGAAAAGTGGTTTTTCAACACTAACACAAGTGCGAAAAGTGGTTTTTCAACACTAACACAAGTGCGAAAAGTGGGTTTTCAACACAAACACAAGTGCGAAAAGTGGTTTTTCAACACTAACACAAGTGCGAAAAGTGTTTTTTCCACACTAATACAAGTGAAAAAGTGGTTTCCTGCACCAACACAAGTGCGAAAAGTGGTTTTTCAACACTAACACAAGTGCGAAAAGTGGTTTTTCAACACTAACACAAGTGCGAAAAGTGGTTTTTCAACACTAACACAAGTGCGAAAAGTGTTTTTTCCACACTAATACAAGTGCAAAAGTGGTTTCCTGCACCAACACAAGTGCAAAAAGTGGTTTTTCAACACTAACACAAGTGCGAAAAGTGGTTTTTCAACACTGACACAAGTGCGAAAAGTGGTTTTTCAACACTAACACACGTGCGAAAAGTGTTTTTTCCACACTAATACAAGTGAGAAAGTGGTTTCCTGCACCAACACAAGTGCGAAAAGTGGTTTTTCAACACTAACACAAGTGCGAAAAGTGGTTTTTCAACACTAACACAAGTGCGAAAAGTGTTTTTTCCACACTAATACAAGTGCAAAAGTGGTTTCCTGCACAACACAAGTGCTAAAAGTGGTTTTTCAACACTAACACAAGTGCGAAAAGTGGTTTTTCAACACTAACACAAGTGCGAAAAGTGTTTTTCAACATTAACACAAGTGCGAAAAGTGGTTTTTCAACACTAACACAAGTGCGAAAAGTGTTTTTTCCACACTAATACAAGTGCAAAAGTGGTTTCCTGCACCAACACAAGTGCGAAAAGTGGTTTTTCAACACTAACACAAGTGCGAAATGTGGTTTTTCAACACTAACACAAGTGCGAAAAGTGGTTTTTCAACACTAACACAAGTGCGAAAAGTGTTTTTTCCACACTAATACAAGTGCAAAAGTGGTTTCCTGCACCAACACAAGTGCGAAAAGTGGTTTTTCAACACGAACAAAGTGCGGAAAGTGGTTTTTCAACACTAACACAAGTGCGAAAAGTGTTTTTTCCACACTAATACAAGTGCAAAAGTGGTTCCTGCACCAACACAAGTGCGAAAAGTGGTTTTTCAACACTAACACAAGTGCGAAAAGTGGTTTTTCAACACTAATACAAGTGCGAAAAGTGGTTTTTCAACACTAACACAAGTGCGAAAAGTGTTTTTTCCACACTAATACAAGTGCAAAAGTGGTTTCCTGCACCAACACAAGTGCGAAAAGTGGTTTTTCAACACTAACACAAGTGCGAAAAGTGGTTTTTCAACACTAACACAAGTGCGAAAAGTGTTTTTTCCACACTAATACAAGTGCAAAAGTGGTTTCCTGCACCAACACAAGTGCAAAAAGTGGTTTTTCAACACTAACACAAGTGCGAAAAGTGGTTTTTCAACACTGACACAAGTGCGAAAAGTGGTTTTTCAACACTAACACAAGTGCGAAAAGTGTTTTTTCCACACTAATACAAGTGAGAAAGTGGTTTCCTGCACCAACACAAGTGCGAAAAGTGGTTTTTCAACACTAACACAAGTGCGAAAAGTGGTTTTTCAACACTAACACAAGTGCGAAAAGTGTTTTTTCCACACTAATACAAGTGCAAAAGTGGTTTCCTGCACCAACACAAGTGCTAAAAGTGGTTTTTCAACACTAACACAAGTGCGAAAAGTGGTTTTTCAACAGTAACACAAGTGCGAAAAGTGGTTTTTCCACACTAATACAAGTGCAAAAGTGGTTCCTGCACCAACACAAGTGCGAAAAGTGGTTTTTCAACACTAACACAAGTGCGAAAAGTGGTTTTTCAACACTAATACAAGTGCGAAAAGTGGTTTTTCAACACTAACACAAGTGCGAAAAGTGTTTTTTCCACACTAATACAAGTGCAAAAGTGGTTTCCTGCACCAACACAAGTGCGAAAAGTGGTTTTTCAACACTAACACAAGTGCGAAAAGTGGTTTTTCAACACTAACACAAGTGCGAAAAGTGGTTTTTCAACACTAACACAAGTGCGAAAAGTGGTTTTTCAACACTAACACAAGTGCGAAAAGTGTTTTTTCCACACTAATACAAGTGCAAAAGTGGTTTCCTGCACCAACACAAGTGCGAAAAGTGGTTTTTCAACACTAACACAAGTGCGAAAAGTGGATTTTCAACACTAGCACAAGTGCGAAAAGTGGTTTTTCAACACTAACACAAGTGCGAAAAGTGTTTTTTCCACACTAATACAAGTGCAAAAGTGGTTTCCTGCACCAACACAAGTGCGAAAAGTGGTTTTTCAACACTAACACAAGTGCAAAAAGTGTTTTTTCCACACTAATACAAGTGCAAAAGTGGTTTCCTGCACCAACACAAGTGCGAAAAGTGGTTTTTCAACACCAACACAAGTGCAAAAAGTGGTTTTTCAACACTAACACAAGTGCGAAAAGTGGTTTTTCAACACTAACACAAGTGCGAAAAGTGGTTTTTCAACACTAACACAAGTGCGAAAAGTGTTTTTTCCACACTAATACAAGTGCAAAAGTGGTTTCCTGCACCAACACAAGTGCGAAAAGTGGTTTTTCAACACTAACACAAGTGCGAAAAGTGGATTTTCAACACTAGCACAAGTGCGAAAAGTGGTTTTTCAACACTAACACAAGTGCGAAAAGTGGTTTTTCAACACTAACACAAGTGCAAAAAGTGTTTTTTCCACACTAATACAAGTGCAAAAGTGGTTTCCTGCACCAACACAAGTGCGAAAAGTGGTTTTTCAACACTAACACAAGTGCGAAAAGTGGTTTTTCAACACTAACGCAAGTGCGAAAAGTGTTTTTTCCACACTAATACAAGTGCAAAAGTGGTTTCCTGCACCAACACAAGTGCGAAAAGTGGTTTTTCAACACTAACACAAGTGCGAAAAGTGGTTTTTCAACACTAACACAAGTGCGAAAAGTGTTTTTTCCACACTAATACAAGTGCAAAAGTGGTTTCCTGCACCAACACAAGTGCGAAAAGTGGTTTTTCAACACTAACACATGTGCGGAAAGTGGTTTTTCAACACTAACACAAGTGCGAAAAGTGGTTTTTCAACACTAACACAAGTGCGAAAAGTGTTTTTTCCACACTAATACAAGTGCAAAAGTGGTTTCCTGCACCAACACAAGTGCGAAAAGTGGTTTTTCAACACTAACACAAGTGCGAAAAGTGGTTTTTCAACACTAACACAAGTGCGAAAAGTGGTTTTTCAACACTAACACAAGTGCAAAAAGTGTTTTTTCCACACTAATACAAGTGCAAAAGTGGTTTCCTGTACCAACACAAGTGCGAAAAGTGGTTTTTCAACACTAACACAAGTGCGAAAAGTGGTTTTTCAACATGAAGAAAGTGCAAAAAGTGGTTTTTCAACACTAACACAAGTGCGAAAAGTGTTTTTTCCACACTAATACAAGTGCAAAAGTGGTTCCTGCACCAACACAAGTGCGAAAAGTGGTTTTTCAACACTAACAATAGTGCGAAATGTGGTTTTTCAACACTAACACAGGTGCGAAAAGTGGTTTTTCAACACTAACACAAGTGCGAAAAGTGTTTTTTCCACACTAATACAAGTGCAAAAGTGGTTTCCTGCACCAACACAAGTGCGAAAAGTGGTTTTTCAACATGAAGAAAGTGCAAAAAGTGGTTTTTCAACACTAACACAAGTGCGAAAAGTGTTTTATCCACACTAATACAAGTGCAAAACTGGTTCCTGCACCAACACAAGTGCGAAAAGTGGTTTTTCAACACTAACACAATTGCGAAAAGTGTTTTTTCCACACTAATACAAGTGCAAAAGTTGTTTCTTGCACCAAGACAAATGCGAAAAGTGGTTTATCAACACTAACACAAGTGCGAAAAGTGGTTTTTCAACACTAACACAAGTGCGAAAAGTGTTTTTTCCACACTAATACAAGTGCAAAAGTGGTTTTCTGCAACAACACAAGTGCGAAAAGTGGTTTTTCAACACTAATACAAGTGCGAAAAGTGGTTTTTCAACACTAACACAAGTGCGAAAAGTGGTTTTTCAACACTGACACAAGTGCAAAAAGTGGTTTTTCAACACTAACACAAGTGCGAAAAGTGTTTTTTCCACACTAATACAAGTGCAAAAGTGGTTTCCTGCACCAACACAAGTGCGAAAAGTGGTTTTTCAACACTAACACAAGTGCGAAAAGTGGTTTTTCAACACTAACACAAGTGCGAAAAGTGTTTTTTCCACACTAATACAAGTGCAAAAGTGGTTTCCTGCACCAACACAAGTGCGAAAAGTGGTTTTTCAACACTAACACAAGTGCGAAAAGTGGTTTTTCAACACTAACACAAGTGCGAAAAGTGGTTTTTCAACACTAACACTAGTGCGAAAAGTGTTTTTTCCACACTAATACAAGTGCAAAAGTGGTTTCCTGCACCAACACAAGTGCGAAAAGTGGTTTTTCAACACTAACACAAGTGCGAAAAGTGGTTTTTCAACACTAACACAAGTGCGACAAGTGTTTTTTCCACACTAATACAAGTGCAAAAGTGGTTTCCTGCACCAACACAAGTGCGAAAAGTGGTTTTTCAACACTAACACAAGTGCGAAAAGTGGTTTTTCAACACTAACACAAGTGCGAAAAGTGGTTTTTCAACACTAACACAAGTGCGAAAAGTGTTTTTTCCACACTAATACAAGTGCAAAAGTGGTTTCCTGCACCAACACAAGTGCAAAAAGTGGTTTTTCAACACTAACACAAGTGCGAAAAGTGGTTTTTCAACACTGACACAAGTGCGAAAAGTGGTTTTTCAACACTAACACAAGTGCGAAAAGTGTTTTTTCCACACTAATACAAGTGAGAAAGTGGTTTCCTGCACCAACACAAGTGCGAAAAGTGGTTTTTCAACACTAACACAAGTGCGAAAAGTGGTTTTTCAACACTAACACAAGTGCGAAAAGTGTTTTTTCCACACTAATACAAGTGCAAAAGTGGTTTTTCAACACTAACACAAGTGCGAAAAGTGTTTTTTCCACACTAATACAAGTGCAAAAGTGGTTTCCTGCACCAACACAAGTGCGAAAAGTGGTTTTTCAACACTAACACAAGTGCGAAATGTGGTTTTTCAACACTAACACAAGTGCGAAAAGTGGTTTTTCAACACTAACACAAGTGCGAAAAGTGTTTTTTCCACACTAATACAAGTGCAAAAGTGGTTTCCTGCACCAACACAAGTGCGAAAAGTGGTTTTTCAACACGAACAAAGTGCGGAAAGTGGTTTTTCAACACTAACACAAGTGCGAAAAGTGTTTTTTCCACACTAATACAAGTGCAAAAGTGGTTCCTGCACCAACACAAGTGCGAAAAGTGGTTTTTCAACACTAACACAAGTGCGAAAAGTGGTTTTTCAACACTAATACAAGTGCGAAAAGTGGTTTTTCAACACTAACACAAGTGCGAAAAGTGTTTTTTCCACACTAATACAAGTGCAAAAGTGGTTTCCTGCACCAACACAAGTGCGAAAAGTGGTTTTTCAACACTAACACAAGTGCGAAAAGTGGTTTTTCAACACTAACACAAGTGCGAAAAGTGTTTTTTCCACACTAATACAAGTGCAAAAGTGGTTTCCTGCACCAACACAAGTGCAAAAAGTGGTTTTTCAACACTAACACAAGTGCGAAAAGTGGTTTTTCAACACTGACACAAGTGCGAAAAGTGGTTTTTCAACACTAACACAAGTGCGAAAAGTGTTTTTTCCACACTAATACAAGTGAGAAAGTGGTTTCCTGCACCAACACAAGTGCGAAAAGTGGTTTTTCAACACTAACACAAGTGCGAAAAGTGGTTTTTCAACACTAACACAAGTGCGAAAAGTGTTTTTTCCACACTAATACAAGTGCAAAAGTGGTTTCCTGCACCAACACAAGTGCTAAAAGTGGTTTTTCAACACTAACACAAGTGCGAAAAATGGTTTTTCAACAGTAACACAAGTGCGAAAAGTGGTTTTTCCACACTAATACAAGTGCAAAAGTGGTTCCTGCACCAACACAAGTGCGAAAAGTGGTTTTTCAACACTAACACAAGTGCGAAAAGTGGTTTTTCAACACTAATACAAGTGCGAAAAGTGGTTTTTCAACACTAACACAAGTGCGAAAAGTGTTTTTTCCACACTAATACAAGTGCAAAAGTGGTTTCCTGCACCAACACAAGTGCGAAAAGTGGTTTTTCAACACTAACACAAGTGCGAAAAGTGGTTTTTCAACACTAACACAAGTGCGAAAAGTGGTTTTTCAACACTAACACAAGTGCGAAAAGTGGTTTTTCAACACTAACACAAGTGCGAAAAGTGTTTTTTCCACACTAATACAAGTGCAAAAGTGGTTTCCTGCACCAACACAAGTGCGAAAAGTGGTTTTTCAACACTAACACAAGTGCGAAAAGTGGATTTTCAACACTAGCACAAGTGCGAAAAGTGGTTTTTCAACACTAACACAAGTGCGAAAAGTGTTTTTTCCACACTAATACAAGTGCAAAAGTGGTTTCCTGCACCAACACAAGTGCGAAAAGTGGTTTTTCAACACGAACACAAGTGCGAAAAGTGTTTTTTCCACACTAATACAAGTGCAAAAGTGGTTTCCTGCACCAACACAAGTGCGAAAAGTGGTTTTTCAACACCAACACAAGTGCAAAAAGTGGTTTTTCAACACTAACACAAGTGCGAAAAGTGGTTTTTCAACACTAACACAAGTGCGAAAAGTGGTTTTTCAACACTAACACAAGTGCGAAAAGTGTTTTTTCCACACTAATACAAGTGCAAAAGTGGTTTCCTGCACCAACACAAGTGCGAAAAGTGGTTTTTCAACACTAACACAAGTGCGAAAAGTGGATTTTCAACACTAGCACAAGTGCGAAAAGTGGTTTTTCAACACTAACACAAGTGCGAAAAGTGGTTTTTCAACACTAACACAAGTGCAAAAAGTGTTTTTTCCACACTAATACAAGTGCAAAAGTGGTTTCCTGCACCAACACAAGTGCGAAAAGTGGTTTTTCAACACTAACACAAGTGCGAAAAGTGGTTTTTCAACACTAACGCAAGTGCGAAAAGTGTTTTTTCCACACTAATACAAGTGCAAAAGTGGTTTCCTGCACCAACACAAGTGCGAAAAGTGGTTTTTCAACACTAACACAAGTGCGAAAAGTGGTTTTTCAACACTAACACAAGTGCGAAAAGTGTTTTTTCCACACTAATACAAGTGCAAAAGTGGTTTCCTGCACCAACACAAGTGCGAAAAGTGGTTTTTCAACACTAACACATGTGCGGAAAGTGGTTTTTCAACACTAACACAAGTGCGAAAAGTGGTTTTTCAACACTAACACAAGTGCGAAAAGTGTTTTTTCCACACTAATACAAGTGCAAAAGTGGTTTCCTGCACCAACACAAGTGCGAAAAGTGGTTTTTCAACACTAACACAAGTGCGAAAAGTGGTTTTTCAACACTAACACAAGTGCGAAAAGTGGTTTTTCAACACTAACACAAGTGCAAAAAGTGTTTTTTCCACACTAATACAAGTGCAAAAGTGGTTTCCTGTACCAACACAAGTGCGAAAAGTGGTTTTTCAACACTAACACTAGTGCGAAATGTGGTTTTTCAACACTAACACAGGTGCGAAAAGTGGTTTTTCAACACTAACACAAGTGCGAAAAGTGTTTTTTCCACACTAATACAAGTGCAAAAGTGGTTTCCTGCACCAACACAAGTGCGAAAAGTGGTTTTTCAACATGAAGAAAGTGCAAAAAGTGGTTTTTCAACACTAACACAAGTGCGAAAAGTGTTTTTTCCACACTAATACAAGTGCAAAAGTGGTTCCTGCAACAACACAAGTGCGAAAAGTGGTTTTTCAACACTAACAATAGTGCGAAATGTGGTTTTTCAACACTAACACAGGTGCGAAAAGTGGTTTTTCAACACTAACACAAGTGCGAAAAGTGTTTTTTCCACACTAATACAAGTGCAAAAGTGGTTTCCTGCACCAACACAAGTGCGAAAAGTGGTTTTTCAACATGAAGAAAGTGCAAAAAGTGGTTTTTCAACACTAACACAAGTGCGAAAAGTGTTTTATCCACACTGATACAAGTGCAAAACTGGTTCCTGCACCAACACAAGTGCGAAAAGTGGTTTTTCAACACTAACACAATTGCGAAAAGTGTTTTTTCCACACTAATACAAGTGCAAAAGTTGTTTCTTGCACCAAGACAAATGCGAAAAGTGGTTTATCAACACTAACACAAGTGCGAAAAGTGGTTTTTCAACACTAACACAAGTGCGAAAAGTGTTTTTTCCACACTAATACAAGTGCAAAAGTGGTTTTCTGCAACAACACAAGTGCGAAAAGTGGTTTTTCAACACTAATACAAGTGCGAAAAGTGGTTTTTCAACACTAACACAAGTGCGAAAAGTGGTTTTTCAACACTGACACAAGTGCAAAAAGTGGTTTTTCAACACTAACACAAGTGCGAAAAGTGTTTTTTCCACACTAATACAAGTGCAAAAGTGGTTTCCTGCACCAACACAAGTGCGAAAAGTGGTTTTTCAACACTAACACAAGTGCGAAAAGTGGTTTTTCAACACTAACACAAGTGCGAAAAGTGTTTTTTCCACACTAATACAAGTGCAAAAGTGGTTTCCTGCACCAACACAAGTGCGAAAAGTGGTTTTTCAACACTAACACAAGTGCGAAAAGTGGTTTTTCAACACTAACACAAGTGCGAAAAGTGGTTTTTCAACACTAACACTAGTGCGAAAAGTGTTTTTTCCACACTAATACAAGTGCAAAAGTGGTTTCCTGCACCAACACAAGTGCGAAAAGTGGTTTTTCAACACTAACACAAGTGCGAAAAGTGGTTTTTCAACACTAACACAAGTGCGACAAGTGTTTTTTCCACACTAATACAAGTGCAAAAGTGTTTCCTGCACCAACACAAGTGCGAAAAGTGGTTTTTCAACACTAACACAAGTGCGAAAAGTGGTTTTTCAACACTAACGCAAGTGCGAAAAGTGTTTTTTCCACACTAATACAAGTGCAAAAGTGGTTTCCTGCACCAACACAAGTGCGAAAAGTGGTTTTTCAACACAAACACAAGTGCGAAAAGTCATTTTTCAACACTAACACAAGTGCGAAAAGTGTTTTTTCCACACTAATACAAGTGCAAAAGTGGTTTCCTGCACCAACACAAGTGCGAAAAGTGGTTTTTCAACACTAACACAAGTGCGAAAAGTGGTTTTTCAACACTAACACAAGTGCGAAAAGTGGTTTTTCAACACAAACACAAGTGCGAAAAGTGGTTTTTCAACACTAACACAAGTGCGAAAAGTGTTTTTTTTCCACACTAATACAAGTGAAAAAGTGGTTTCCTGCACCAACACAAGTGCGAAAAGTGGTTTTTCAACACTAACACAAGTGCGAAAAGTGGTTTTTCAACACTAACACAAGTGCGAAAAGTGGTTTTTCAACACTAACACAAGTGCGAAAAGTGCTTTTTCCACACTAATACAAGTGCAAAAGTGGTTTCCTGCACCAACACAAGTGCGAAAAGTGGTTTTTCAACACTAACACAAGTGCGAAAAGTGGTTTTTCAACACTAATACAAGTGCGAAAAGTGGTTTTTCAACACTAACACAAGTGCGAAAAGTGTTTTTTCCACACTAATACAAGTGCAAAAGTGGTTTCCTGCACCAACACAAGTGCGAAAAGTGGTTTTTCAACACTAACACAAGTGCGAAAAGTGGTTTTTCAACACTAACACAAGTGCGAAAAGTGTTTTTTCCACACTAATACAAGTGCAAAAGTGGTTTCCTGCACCAACACAAGTGCAAAAAGTGGTTTTTCAACACTAACACAAGTGCGAAAAGTGGTTTTTCAACACTGACACAAGTGCGAAAAGTGGTTTTTCAACACTAACACAAGTGCGAAAAGTGTTTTTTCCACACTAATACAAGTGAGAAAGTGGTTTCCTGCACCAACACAAGTGCGAAAAGTGGTTTTTCAACACTAACACAAGTGCGAAAAGTGGTTTTTCAACACTAACACAAGTGCGAAAAGTGTTTTTTCCACACTAATACAAGTGCAAAAGTGGTTTCCTGCACCAACACAAGTGCTAAAAGTGGTTTTTCAACACTAACACAAGTGCGAAATGTGGTTTTTCAACACTAACTCAAGTGCGAAAAGTGGTTTTTCAACACTAACACAAGTGCGAAAAGTGTTTTTTCCACACTAATACAAGTGCAAAAGTGGTTTCCTGCACCAACACAAGTGCGAAAAGTGGTTTTTCAACACGAACAAAGTGCGGAAAGTGGTTTTTCAACACTAACACAAGTGCGAAAAGTGTTTTTTCCACACTAATACAAGTGCAAAAGTGGTTCCTGCACCAACACAAGTGCGAAAAGTGGTTTTTCAACACTAACACAAGTGCGAAAAGTGGTTTTTCAACACTAATACAAGTGCGAAAAGTGGTTTTTCAACACTAACACAAGTGCGAAAAGTGTTTTTTCCACACTAATACAAGTGCAAAAGTGGTTTCCTGCACCAACACAAGTGCGAAAAGTGGTTTTTCAACACTAACACAAGTGCGAAAAGTGGTTTTTCAACACTAACACAAGTGCGAAAAGTGTTTTTTCCACACGAATACAAGTGCAAAAGTGGTTTCCTGCACCAACACAAGTGCAAAAAGTGGTTTTTCAACACTAACACAAGTGCGAAAAGTGGTTTTTCAACACTAACACAAGTGCGAAAAGTGGTTTTTCAACACTAACACAAGTGCGAAAAGTGTTTTTTCCACACTAATACAAGTGCAAAAGTGGTTTCCTGCACCAACACAAGTGCGAAAAGTGGTTTTTCAACACTAACACAAGTGCGAAAAGTGGATTTTCAACACTAGCACAAGTGCGAAAAGTGGTTTTTCAACACTAACACAAGTGCGAAAAGTGGTTTTTCAACACTAACACAAGTGCAAAAAGTGTTTTTTCCACACTAATACAAGTGCAAAAGTGGTTTCCTGCACCAACACAAGTGCGAAAAGTGGTTTTTCAACACTAACACAAGTGCGAAAAGTGGTTTTTCAACACTAACGCAAGTGCGAAAAGTGTTTTTTCCACACTAATACAAGTGCAAAAGTGGTTTCCTGCACCAACACAAGTGCGAAAAGTGGTTTTTCAACACTAACACAAGTGCGAAAAGTGGTTTTTCAACACTAACACAAGTGCGAAAAGTGTTTTTTCCACACTAATACAAGTGCAAAAGTGGTTTCCTGCACCAACACAAGTGCGAAAAGTGGTTTTTCAACACTAACACATGTGCGGAAAGTGGTTTTTCAACACTAACACAAGTGCGAAAAGTGGTTTTTCAACACTAACACAAGTGCGAAAAGTGTTTTTTCCACACTAATACAAGTGCAAAAGTGGTTTCCTGCACCAACACAAGTGCGAAAAGTGGTTTTTCAACACTAACACAAGTGCGAAAAGTGGTTTTTCAACACTAACACAAGTGCGAAAAGTGGTTTTTCAACACTAACACAAGTGCAAAAAGTGTTTTTTCCACACTAATACAAGTGCAAAAGTGGTTTCCTGTACCAACACAAGTGCGAAAAGTGGTTTTTCAACACTAACACAAGTGCGAAAAGTGGTTTTTCAACACTAACACAAGTGCGAAAAGTGTTTTTTCCACACTAATACAAGTGCAAAAGTGGTTTCCTGCACCAACACAAGTGCGAAAAGTGGTTTTTCAACACTAACACAAGTGCGAAAAGTGGTTTTTCAACACTAACACAAGTGCGAAAAGTGGTTTTTCAACACTAACACTAGTGCGAAAAGTGTTTTTTCCACACTAATACAAGTGCAAAAGTGGTTTCCTGCACCAACACAAGTGCGAAAAGTGGTTTTTCAACACTAACACAAGTGCGAAAAGTGGTTTTTCAACACTAACACAAGTGCGACAAGTGTTTTTTCCACACTAATACAAGTGCAAAAGTGGTTTCCTGCACCAACACCAGTGCAAAAAGTGGTTTTTCAACACTAACACAAGTGCGAAAAGTGGTTTTTCAACACAAACACAAGTGCGAAAAGTGGTTTTTCAACACTAACACAAGTGCGAAAAGTGTTTTTTCCACACTAATACAAGTGCAAAAGTGGTTTCCTGCACCAACACAAGTGCGAAAAGTGGTTTTTCAACACTAACACAAGTGCGAAAATTGGTTTTTCAACACTAACACAAGTGCGAAAAGTGGTTTTTCAACACTAACACAAGTGCAAAAAGTGTTTTTTCCACACTAATACAAGTGCAAAAGTGTTTCCTGCACCAACACAAGTGCGAAAAGTGGTTTTTCAACACTAACACAAGTGCGAAAAGTGGTTTTTCAACACTAACGCAAGTGCGAAAAGTGTTTTTTCCACACTAATACAAGTGCAAAAGTGGTTTCCTGCACCAACACAAGTGCGAAAAGTGGTTTTTCAACACAAACACAAGTGCGAAAAGTCATTTTTCAACACTAACACAAGTGCGAAAAGTGTTTTTTCCACACTAATACAAGTGCAAAAGTGGTTTCCTGCACCAACACAAGTGCGAAAAGTGGTTTTTCAACACTAACACAAGTGCGAAAAGTGGTTTTTCAACACTAACACAAGTGCGAAAAGTGGTTTTTCAACACAAACACAAGTGCGAAAAGTGGTTTTTCAACACTAACACAAGTGCGAAAAGTGTTTTTTTTCCACACTAATACAAGTGAAAAAGTGGTTTCCTGCACCAACACAAGTGCGAAAAGTGGTTTTTCAACACTAACACAAGTGCGAAAAGTGGTTTTTCAACACTAACACAAGTGCGAAAAGTGGTTTTTCAACACTAACACAAGTGCGAAAAGTGTTTTTTCCACACTAATACAAGTGCAAAAGTGGTTTCCTGCACCAACACAAGTGCGAAAAGTGGTTTTTCAACACTAACACAAGTGCGAAAAGTGGTTTTTCAACACTAATACAAGTGCGAAAAGTGGTTTTTCAACACTAACACAAGTGCGAAAAGTGTTTTTTCCACACTAATACAAGTGCAAAAGTGGTTTCCTGCACCAACACAAGTGCGAAAAGTGGTTTTTCAACACTAACACAAGTGCGAAAAGTGGTTTTTCAACACTAACACAAGTGCGAAAAGTGTTTTTTCCACACTAATACAAGTGCAAAAGTGGTTTCCTGCACCAACACAAGTGCAAAAAGTGGTTTTTCAACACTAACACAAGTGCGAAAAGTGGTTTTTCAACACTGACACAAGTGCGAAAAGTGGTTTTTCAACACTAACACAAGTGCGAAAAGTGTTTTTTCCACACTAATACAAGTGAGAAAGTGGTTTCGTGCACCAACACAAGTGCGAAAAGTGGTTTTTCAACACTAACACAAGTGCGAAAAGTGGTTTTTCAACACTAACACAAGTGCGAAAAGTGTTTTTTCCACACTAATACAAGTGCAAAAGTGGTTTCCTGCACCAACACAAGTGCTAAAAGTGGTTTTTCAACACTAACACAAGTGCGAAATGTGGTTTTTCAACACTAACTCAAGTGCGAAAAGTGGTTTTTCAACACTAACACAAGTGCGAAAAGTGTTTTTTCCACACTAATACAAGTGCAAAAGTGGTTTCCTGCACCAACACAAGTGCGAAAAGTGGTTTTTCAACACGAACAAAGTGCGGAAAGTGGTTTTTCAACACTAACACAAGTGCGAAAAGTGTTTTTTCCACACTAATACAAGTGCAAAAGTGGTTCCTGCACCAACACAAGTGCGAAAAGTGGTTTTTCAACACTAACACAAGTGCGAAAAGTGGTTTTTCAACACTAATACAAGTGCGAAAAGTGGTTTTTCAACACTAACACAAGTGTGAAAAGTGTTTTTTCCACACTAATACAAGTGCAAAAGTGGTTTCCTGCACCAACACAAGTGCGAAAAGTGGTTTTTCAACACTAACACAAGTGCGAAAAGTGGTTTTTCAACACTAACACAAGTGCGAAAAGTGTTTTTTCCACACGAATACAAGTGCAAAAGTGGTTTCCTGCACCAAAACAAGTGCAAAAAGTGGTTTTTCAACACTAACACAAGTGCGAAAAGTGGTTTTTCAACACTAACACAAGTGCGAAAAGTGGTTTTTCAACACTAACACAAGTGCGAAAAGTGTTTTTTCCACACTAATACAAGTGCAAAAGTGGTTTCCTGCACCAACACAAGTGCGAAAAGTGGTTTTTCAACACTAACACAAGTGCGAAAAGTGGATTTTCAACACTAGCACAAGTGCGAAAAGTGGTTTTTCAACACTAACACAAGTGCGAAAAGTGGTTTTTCAACACTAACACAAGTGCAAAAAGTGTTTTTTCCACACTAATACAAGTGCAAAAGTGGTTTCCTGCACCAACACAAGTGCGAAAAGTGGTTTTTCAACACTAACACAAGTGCGAAAAGTGGTTTTTCAACACTAACGCAAGTGCGAAAAGTGTTTTTTCCACACTAATACAAGTGCAAAAGTGGTTTCCTGCACCAACACAAGTGCGAAAAGTGGTTTTTCAACACTAACACAAGTGCGAAAAGTGGTTTTTCAACACTAACACAAGTGCGAAAAGTGTTTTTTCCACACTAATACAAGTGCAAAAGTGGTTTCCTGCACCAACACAAGTGCGAAAAGTGGTTTTTCAACACTAACACATGTGCGGAAAGTGGTTTTTCAACACTAACACAAGTGCGAAAAGTGGTTTTTCAACACTAATACAAGTGCAAAAGTGGTTTCCTGCACCAACACAAGTGCAAAAAGTGGTTTTTCAACACTAACACAAGTGCGAAAAGTGGTTTTTCAACACTGACACAAGTGCGAAAAGTGGTTTTTCAACACTAACACAAGTGCGAAAAGTGTTTTTTCCACACTAATACAAGTGAGAAAGTGGTTTCGTGCACCAACACAAGTGCGAAAAGTGGTTTTTCAACACTAACACAAGTGCGAAAAGTGGTTTTTCAACACTAACACAAGTGCGAAAAGTGTTTTTTCCACACTAATACAAGTGCAAAAGTGGTTTCCTGCACCAACACAAGTGCTAAAAGTGGTTTTTCAACACTAACACAAGTGCGAAATGTGGTTTTTCAACACTAACTCAAGTGCGAAAAGTGGTTTTTCAACACTAACACAAGTGCGAAAAGTGTTTTTTCCACACTAATACAAGTGCAAAAGTGGTTTCCTGCACCAACACAAGTGCGAAAAGTGGTTTTTCAACACGAACAAAGTGCGGAAAGTGGTTTTTCAACACTAACACAAGTGCGAAAAGTGTTTTTTCCACACTAATACAAGTGCAAAAGTGGTTCCTGCACCAACACAAGTGCGAAAAGTGGTTTTTCAACACTAACACAAGTGCGAAAAGTGGTTTTTCAACACTAATACAAGTGCGAAAAGTGGTTTTTCAACACTAACACAAGTGTGAAAAGTGTTTTTTCCACACTAATACAAGTGCAAAAGTGGTTTCCTGCACCAACACAAGTGCGAAAAGTGGTTTTTCAACACTAACACAAGTGCGAAAAGTGGTTTTTCAACACTAACACAAGTGCGAAAAGTGTTTTTTCCACACGAATACAAGTGCAAAAGTGGTTTCCTGCACCAAAACAAGTGCAAAAAGTGGTTTTTCAACACTAACACAAGTGCGAAAAGTGGTTTTTCAACACTAACACAAGTGCGAAAAGTGGTTTTTCAACACTAACACAAGTGCGAAAAGTGTTTTTTCCACACTAATACAAGTGCAAAAGTGGTTTCCTGCACCAACACAAGTGCGAAAAGTGGTTTTTCAACACTAACACAAGTGCGAAAAGTGGATTTTCAACACTAGCACAAGTGCGAAAAGTGGTTTTTCAACACTAACACAAGTGCGAAAAGTGGTTTTTCAACACTAACACAAGTGCAAAAAGTGTTTTTTCCACACTAATACAAGTGCAAAAGTGGTTTCCTGCACCAACACAAGTGCGAAAAGTGGTTTTTCAACACTAACACAAGTGCGAAAAGTGGTTTTTCAACACTAACGCAAGTGCGAAAAGTGTTTTTTCCACACTAATACAAGTGCAAAAGTGGTTTCCTGCACCAACACAAGTGCGAAAAGTGGTTTTTCAACACTAACACAAGTGCGAAAAGTGGTTTTTCAACACTAACACAAGTGCGAAAAGTGTTTTTTCCACACTAATACAAGTGCAAAAGTGGTTTCCTGCACCAACACAAGTGCGAAAAGTGGTTTTTCAACACTAACACATGTGCGGAAAGTGGTTTTTCAACACTAACACAAGTGCGAAAAGTGGTTTTTCAACACTAACACAAGTGCGAAAAGTGTTTTTTCCACACTAATACAAGTGCAAAAGTGGTTTCCTGCACCAACACAAGTGCGAAAAGTGGTTTTTCAACACTAACACAAGTGCGAAAAGTGGTTTTTCAACACTAACACAAGTGCGAAAAGTGGTTTTTCAACACTAACACAAGTGCAAAAAGTGTTTTTTCCACACTAATACAAGTGCAAAAGTGGTTTCCTGTACCAACACAAGTGCGAAAAGTGGTTTTTCAACACTAACACTAGTGCGAAATGTGGTTTTTCAACACTAACACAGGTGCGAAAAGTGGTTTTTCAACACTAACACAAGTGCGAAAAGTGTTTTTTCCACACTAATACAAGTGCAAAAGTGGTTTCCTGCACCAACACAAGTGCGAAAAGTGGTTTTTCAACATGAAGAAAGTGCAAAAAGTGGTTTTTCAACACTAACACAAGTGCGAAAAGTGTTTTTTCCACACTAATACAAGTGCAAAAGTGGTTCCTGCACCAACACAAGTGCGAAAAGTGGTTTTTCAACACTAACAATAGTGCGAAATGTGGTTTTTCAACACTAACACAGGTGCGAAAAGTGGTTTTTCAACACTAACACAAGTGCGAAAAGTGTTTTTTCCACACTAATACAAGTGCAAAAGTGGTTTCCTGCACCAACACAAGTGCGAAAAGTGGTTTTTCAACATGAAGAAAGTGCAAAAAGTGGTTTTTCAACACTAACACAAGTGCGAAAAGTGTTTTTTCCACACTAATACAAGTGCAAAACTGGTTCCTGCACCAACACAAGTGCGAAAAGTGGTTTTTCAACACTAACACAATTGCGAAAAGTGTTTTTTCCACACTAATACAAGTGCAAAAGTTGTTTCTTGCACCAAGACAAATGCGAAAAGTGGTTTATCAACACTAACACAAGTGCGAAAAGTGTTTTTTCCACACTAATACAAGTGCAAAAGTGGTTTTCTGCAACAACACAAGTGCGAAAAGTGGTTTTTCAACACTAATACAAGTGCGAAAAGTGGTTTTTCAACACTAACACAAGTGCAAAAAGTGGTTTTTCAACACTGACACAACTGCAAAAAGTGGTTTTTCAACACTAACACAAGTGCGAAAAGTGTTTTTTCCACACTAATACAAGTGCAAAAGTGGTTTCCTGCACCAACACAAGTGCGAAAAGTGGTTTTTCAACACTAACACAAGTGCGAAAAGTGGTTTTTCAACACTAACACAAGTGCGAAAAGTGTTTTTTCCACACTAATACAAGTGCAAAAGTGGTTTCCTGCACCAACACAAGTGCGAAAAGTGGTTTTTCAACACTAACACAAGTGCGAAAAGTGGTTTTTCAACACTAACACAAGTGCGAAAAGTGGTTTTTCAACACTAACACTAGTGCGAAAAGTGTTTTTTCCACACTAATACAAGTGCAAAAGTGGTTTCCTGCACCAACACAAGTGCGAAAAGTGGTTTTTCAACACTAACACAAGTGCGAAAAGTGGTTTTTCAACACTAACACAAGTGCGACAAGTGTTTTTTCCACACTAATACAAGTGCAAAAGTGGTTTCCTGCACCAACACCAGTGCAAAAAGTGGTTTTTCAACACTAACACAAGTGCGAAAAGTGGTTTTTCAACACAAACACAAGTGCGAAAAGTGGTTTTTCAACACTAACACAAGTGCGAAAAGTGTTTTTTCCACACTAATACAAGTGCAAAAGTGGTTTCCTGCACCAACACAAGTGCGAAAAGTGGTTTTTCAACACGAACAAAGTGCGGAAAGTGGTTTTTCAACACTAACACAAGTGCGAAAAGTGTTTTTTCCACACTAATACAAGTGCAAAAGTGGTTCCTGCACCAACACAAGTGCGAAAAGTGGTTTTTCAACACTAACACAAGTGCGAAAAGTGGTTTTTCAACACTAATACAAGTGCGAAAAGTGGTTTTTCAACACTAACACAAGTGCGAAAAGTGTTTTTTCCACACTAATACAAGTGCAAAAGTGGTTTCCTGCACCAACACAAGTGCGAAAAGTGGTTTTTCAACACTAACACAAGTGCGAAAAGTGGTTTTTCAACACTAACACAAGTGCGAAAAGTGTTTTTTCCACACGAATACAAGTGCAAAAGTGGTTTCCTGCACCAACACAAGTGCAAAAAGTGGTTTTTCAACACTAACACAAGTGCGAAAAGTGGTTTTTCAACACTAACACAAGTGCGAAAAGTGGTTTTTCAACACTAACACAAGTGCGAAAAGTGTTTTTTCCACACTAATACAAGTGCAAAAGTGGTTTCCTGCACCAACACAAGTGCGAAAAGTGGTTTTTCAACACTAACACAAGTGCGAAAAGTGGATTTTCAACACTAGCACAAGTGCGAAAAGTGGTTTTTCAACACTAACACAAGTGCGAAAAGTGGTTTTTCAACACTAACACAAGTGCAAAAAGTGTTTTTTCCACACTAATACAAGTGCAAAAGTGGTTTCCTGCACCAACACAAGTGCGAAAAGTGGTTTTTCAACACTAACACAAGTGCGAAAAGTGGTTTTTCAACACTAACGCAAGTGCGAAAAGTGTTTTTTCCACACTAATACAAGTGCAAAAGTGGTTTCCTGCACCAACACAAGTGCGAAAAGTGGTTTTTCAACACTAACACAAGTGCGAAAAGTGGTTTTTCAACACTAACACAAGTGCGAAAAGTGTTTTTTCCACACTAATACAAGTGCAAAAGTGGTTTCCTGCACCAACACAAGTGCGAAAAGTGGTTTTTCAACACTAACACATGTGCGGAAAGTGGTTTTTCAACACTAACACAAGTGCGAAAAGTGGTTTTTCAACACTAACACAAGTGCGAAAAGTGTTTTTTCCACACTAATACAAGTGCAAAAGTGGTTTCCTGCACCAACACAAGTGCGAAAAGTGGTTTTTCAACACTAACACAAGTGCGAAAAGTGGTTTTTCAACACTAACACAAGTGCGAAAAGTGGTTTTTCAACACTAACACAAGTGCAAAAAGTGTTTTTTCCACACTAATACAAGTGCAAAAGTGGTTTCCTGTACCAACACAAGTGCGAAAAGTGGTTTTTCAACACTAACACAAGTGCGAAAAGTGGTTTTTCAACACTAACACAAGTGCGAAAAGTGTTTTTTCCACACTAATACAAGTGCAAAAGTGGTTTCCTGCACCAACACAAGTGCGAAAAGTGGTTTTTCAACACTAACACAAGTGCGAAAAGTGGTTTTTCAACACTAACACAAGTGCGAAAAGTGGTTTTTCAACACTAACACTAGTGCGAAAAGTGTTTTTTCCACACTAATACAAGTGCAAAAGTGGTTTCCTGCACCAACACAAGTGCGAAAAGTGGTTTTTCAACACTAACACAAGTGCGAAAAGTGGTTTTTCAACACTAACACAAGTGCGACAAGTGTTTTTTCCACACTAATACAAGTGCAAAAGTGGTTTCCTGCACCAACACCAGTGCAAAAAGTGGTTTTTCAACACTAACACAAGTGCGAAAAGTGGTTTTTCAACACAAACACAAGTGCGAAAAGTGGTTTTTCAACACTAACACAAGTGCGAAAAGTGTTTTTTCCACACTAATACAAGTGCAAAAGTGGTTTCCTGCACCAACACAAGTGCGAAAAGTGGTTTTTCAACACTAACACAAGTGCGAAAATTGGTTTTTCAACACTAACACAAGTGCGAAAAGTGGTTTTTCAACACTAACACAAGTGCAAAAAGTGTTTTTTCCACACTAATACAAGTGCAAAAGTGTTTCCTGCACCAACACAAGTGCGAAAAGTGGTTTTTCAACACTAACACAAGTGCGAAAAGTGGTTTTTCAACACTAACGCAAGTGCGAAAAGTGTTTTTTCCACACTAATACAAGTGCAAAAGTGGTTTCCTGCACCAACACAAGTGCGAAAAGTGGTTTTTCAACACAAACACAAGTGCGAAAAGTCATTTTTCAACACTAACACAAGTGCGAAAAGTGTTTTTTCCACACTAATACAAGTGCAAAAGTGGTTTCCTGCACCAACACAAGTGCGAAAAGTGGTTTTTCAACACTAACACAAGTGCGAAAAGTGGTTTTTCAACACTAACACAAGTGCGAAAAGTGGTTTTTCAACACAAACACAAGTGCGAAAAGTGGTTTTTCAACACTAACACAAGTGCGAAAAGTGTTTTTTTTCCACACTAATACAAGTGAAAAAGTGGTTTCCTGCACCAACACAAGTGCGAAAAGTGGTTTTTCAACACTAACACAAGTGCGAAAAGTGGTTTTTCAACACTAACACAAGTGCGAAAAGTGGTTTTTCAACACTAACACAAGTGCGAAAAGTGTTTTTTCCACACTAATACAAGTGCAAAAGTGGTTTCCTGCACCAACACAAGTGCGAAAAGTGGTTTTTCAACACTAACACAAGTGCGAAAAGTGGTTTTTCAACACTAATACAAGTGCGAAAAGTGGTTTTTCAACACTAACACAAGTGCGAAAAGTGTTTTTTCCACACTAATACAAGTGCAAAAGTGGTTTCCTGCACCAACACAAGTGCGAAAAGTGGTTTTTCAACACTAACACAAGTGCGAAAAGTGGTTTTTCAACACTAACACAAGTGCGAAAAGTGTTTTTTCCACACTAATACAAGTGCAAAAGTGGTTTCCTGCACCAACACAAGTGCAAAAAGTGGTTTTTCAACACTGACACAAGTGCGAAAAGTGGTTTTTCAACACTAACACAAGTGCGAAAAGTGTTTTTTCCACACTAATACAAGTGAGAAAGTGGTTTCCTGCACCAACACAAGTGCGAAAAGTGGTTTTTCAACACTAACACAAGTGCGAAAAGTGGTTTTTCAACACTAACACAAGTGCGAAAAGTGTTTTTTCCACAATAATACAAGTGCAAAAGTGGTTTCCTGCACCAACACAAGTGCTAAAAGTGGTTTTTCAACACTAACACAAGTGCGAAATGTGGTTTTTCAACACTAACTCAAGTGCGAAAAGTGGTTTTTCAACACTAACACAAGTGCGAAAAGTGTTTTTTCCACACTAATACAAGTGCAAAAGTGGTTTCCTGCACCAACACAAGTGCGAAAAGTGGTTTTTCAACACGAACAAAGTGCGGAAAGTGGTTTTTCAACACTAACACAAGTGCGAAAAGTGTTTTTTCCACACTAATACAAGTGCAAAAGTGGTTCCTGCACCAACACAAGTGCGAAAAGTGGTTTTTCAACACTAACACAAGTGCGAAAAGTGGTTTTTCAACACTAATACAAGTGCGAAAAGTGGTTTTTCAACACTAACACAAGTGTGAAAAGTGTTTTTCCACACTAATACAAGTGCAAAAGTGGTTTCCTGCACCAACACAAGTGCGAAAAGTGGTTTTTCAACACTAACACAAGTGCGAAAAGTGGTTTTTCAACACTAACACAAGTGCGAAAAGTGTTTTTTCCACACGAATACAAGTGCAAAAGTGGTTTCCTGCACCAAAACAAGTGCAAAAAGTGGTTTTTCAACACTAACACAAGTGCGAAAAGTGGTTTTTCAACACTAACACAAGTGCGAAAAGTGGTTTTTCAACACTAACACAAGTGCGAAAAGTGTTTTTTCCACACTAATACAAGTGCAAAAAGTGGTTTCCTGCACCAACACAAGTGCGAAAAGTGGTTTTTCAACACTAACACAAGTGCGAAAGTGGATTTTCAACACTAGCACAAGTGCGAAAAGTGGTTTTTCAACACTAACACAAGTGCGAAAAGTGGTTTTTCAACACTAACACAAGTGGCAAAAAGTGTTTTTTCCACACTAATACAAGTGCAAAAGTGGTTTCCTGCACCAACACAAGTGCGAAAAGTGGTTTTTCAACACTAACACAAGTGCGAAAAGTGGTTTTTTCAACACTAACGCAAGTGCGAAAAGTGTTTTTTCCACACTAATACAAGTGCAAAAGTGGTTTCCTGCACCAACACAAGTGCGAAAAGTGGTTTTTCAACACTAACACAAGTGCGAAAAGTGGTTTTTCAACACTAACACAAGTGCGAAAAGTGTTTTTTCCACACTAATACAAGTGCAAAAGTGGTTTCCTGCACCAACACAAGTGCGAAAAGTGGTTTTTCAACACTAACACATGTGCGGAAAGTGGTTTTTCAACACTAACACAAGTGCGAAAAGTGGTTTTTCAACACTAACACAAGTGCGAAAAGTGTTTTTTCCACACTAATACAAGTGCAAAAGTGGTTTCCTGCACCAACACAAGTGCGAAAAGTGGTTTTTCAACACTAACACAAGTGCGAAAAGTGGTTTTTCAACACTAACACAAGTGCGAAAAGTGGTTTTTCAACACTAACACAAGTGCAAAAAGTGTTTTTTCCACACTAATACAAGTGCAAAAGTGGTTTCCTGTACCAACACAAGTGCGAAAAGTGGTTTTTCAACACTAACACTAGTGCGAAATGTGGTTTTTCAACACTAACACAGGTGCGAAAAGTGGTTTTTCAACACTAACACAAGTGCGAAAAGTGTTTTTTCCACACTAATACAAGTGCAAAAGTGGTTTCCTGCACCAACACAAGTGCGAAAAGTGGTTTTTCAACATGAAGAAAGTGCAAAAAGTGGTTTTTCAACACTAACACAAGTGCGAAAAGTGTTTTTTCCACACTAATACAAGTGCAAAAGTGGTTCCTGCACCAACACAAGTGCGAAAAGTGGTTTTTCAACACTAACAATAGTGCGAAATGTGGTTTTTCAACACTAACACAGGTGCGAAAAGTGGTTTTTCAACACTAACACAAGTGCGAAAAGTGTTTTTTCCACACTAATACAAGTGCAAAAGTGGTTTTCTGCAACAACACAAGTGCGAAAAGTGGTTTTTCAACACTAATACAAGTGCGAAAAGTGGTTTTTCAACACTAACACAAGTGCAAAAAGTGGTTTTTCAACACTGACACAACTGCAAAAAGTGGTTTTTCAACACTAACACAAGTGCGAAAAGTGTTTTTTCCACACTAATACAAGTGCAAAAGTGGTTTCCTGCACCAACACAAGTGCGAAAAGTGGTTTTTCAACACTAACACAAGTGCGAAAAGTGGTTTTTCAACACTAACACAAGTGCGAAAAGTGTTTTTTCCACACTAATACAAGTGCAAAAGTGGTTTCCTGCACCAACACAAGTGCGAAAAGTGGTTTTTCAACACTAACACAAGTGCGAAAAGTGGTTTTTCAACACTAACACAAGTGCGAAAAGTGGTTTTTCAACACTAACACTAGTGCGAAAAGTGTTTTTTCCACACTAATACAAGTGCATAAGTGGTTTCCTGCACCAACACAAGTGCGAAAAGTGGTTTTTCAACACTAACACAAGTGCGAAAAGTGGTTTTTCAACACTAACACAAGTGCGACAAGTGTTTTTTCCACACTAATACAAGTGCAAAAGTGGTTTCCTGCACCAACACCAGTGCAAAAAGTGGTTTTTCAACACTAACACAAGTGCGAAAAGTGGTTTTTCAACACAAACACAAGTGCGAAAAGTGGTTTTTCAACACTAACACAAGTGCGAAAAGTGTTTTTTCCACACTAATACAAGTGCAAAAGTGGTTTCCTGCACCAACACAAGTGCGAAAAGTGGTTTTTCAACACTAACACAAGTGCGAAAATTGGTTTTTCAACACTAACACAAGTGCGAAAAGTGGTTTTTCAACACTAACACAAGTGCAAAAAGTGTTTTTTCCACACTAATACAAGTGCAAAAGTGTTTCCTGCACCAACACAAGTGCGAAAAGTGGTTTTTCAACACTAACACAAGTGCGAAAAGTGGTTTTTCAACACTAACACAAGTGCGAAAAGTGTTTTTTCCACACTAATACAAGTGCAAAAGTGGTTTCCTGCACCAACACAAGTGCGAAAAGTGGTTTTTCAACACTAACACAAGTGCGAAAAGTGGTTTTTCAACACTAACACAAGTGCGAAAAGTGGTTTTTCAACACAAACACAAGTGCGAAAAGTGGTTTTTCAACACTAACACAAGTGCGAAAAGTGTTTTTTTTCCACACTAATACAAGTGAAAAAGTGGTTTCCTGCACCAACACAAGTGCGAAAAGTGGTTTTTCAACACTAACACAAGTGCGAAAAGTGGTTTTTCAACACAAACACAAGTGCGAAAAGTGGTTTTTCAACACTAACACAAGTGCGAAAAGTGTTTTTTCCACACTAATACAAGTGCAAAAGTGGTTTCCTGCACCAACACAAGTGCAAAAAGTGGTTTTTCAACACTAACACAAGTGCGAAAAGTGGTTTTTCAACACTGACACAAGTGCGAAAAGTGGTTTTTCAACACTAACACAAGTGCAAAAAGTGTTTTTTCCACACTAATACAAGTGAGAAAGTGGTTTCCTGCACCAACACAAGTGCGAAAAGTGGTTTTTCAACACTAACACAAGTGCGAAAAGTGGTTTTTCAACACTAACACAAGTGCGAAAAGTGTTTTTTCCACACTAATACAAGTGCAAAAGTGGTTTCCTGCACCAACACAAGTGCTAAAAGTGGTTTTTCAACACTAACACAAGTGCGAAAAGTGGTTTTTCAACACTAACACAAGTGCGAAAAGTGGTTTTTCAACATTAACACAAGTGCGAAAAGTGGTTTTTCAACACTAACACAAGTGCGAAAAGTGTTTTTTCCACACTAATACAAGTGCAAAAGTGGTTTCCTGCACCAACACAAGTGCGAAAAGTGGTTTTTCAACACTAACACAAGTGCGAAATGTGGTTTTTCAACACTAACACAAGTGCGAAAAGTGGTTTTTCAACACTAACACAAGTGCAAAAAGTGTTTTTTCCACACTAATACAAGTGCAAAAGTGGTTTCCTGCACCAACACAAGTGCGGAAAGTGGTTTTTCAACACTAACACAAGTGCGAAAAGTGTTTTTTCCACACTAATACAAGTGCAAAAGTGGTTCCTGCACCAACACAAGTGCGAAAAGTGGTTTTTCAACACTAACACAAGTGCGAAAAGTGGTTTTTCAACACTAATACAAGTGCGAAAAGTGGTTTTTCAACACTAACACAATTGCGAAAAGTGTTTTTTCCACACTAATACAAGTGCAAAAGTGGTTTCCTGCACCAACACAAGTGCGAAAAGTGGTTTTTCAACACTAACACAAGTGCGAAAAGTGGTTTTTCAACACTAACACAAGTGCGAAAAGTGTTTTTTCCACACGAATACAAGTGCAAAAGTGGTTTCCTGCACCAACACAAGTGCAAAAAGTGGTTTTTCAACACTAACATAAGTGCGAAAAGTGGTTTTTCAACACTAACACAAGTGCGAAAAGTGGTTTTTCAACACTAACACAAGTGCGAAAAGTGTTTTTTCCACACTAATACAAGTGCAAAAGTGGTTTCCTGCACCAACACAAGTGCGAAAAGTGGTTTTTCAACACTAACACAAGTGCGAAAAGTGGATTTTCAACACTAGCACAAGTGCGAAAAGTGGTTTTTCAACACTAACACAAGTGCGAAAAGTGGTTTTTCAACACTAACACAAGTGCAAAAAGTGTTTTTTCCACACTAATACAAGTGCAAAAGTGGTTTCCTGCACCAAAACAAGTGCGAAAAGTGGTTTTTCAACACTAACACAAGTGCGAAAAGTGGTTTTTCAACACTAACGCAAGTGCGAAAAGTGTTTTTTCCACACTAATACAAGTGCAAAAGTGGTTTCCTGCACCAACACAAGTGCGAAAAGTGGTTTTTCAACACTAACACAAGTGCGAAAAGTGGTTTTTCAACACTAACACAAGTGCGAAAAGTGTTTTTTCCACACTAATACAAGTGCAAAAGTGGTTTCCTGCACCAACACAAGTGCGAAAAGTGGTTTTTCAACACTAACACATGTGCGGAAAGTGGTTTTTCAACACTAACACAAGTGCGAAAAGTGGTTTTTCAACACTAACACAAGTGCGAAAAGTGTTTTTTCCACACTAATACAAGTGCAAAAGTGGTTTCCTGCACCAACACAAGTGCGAAAAGTGGTTTTTCAACACTAACACAAGTGCGAAAAGTGGTTTTTCAACACTAACACAAGTGCAAAAAGTGGTTTTTCAACACTAACACAAGTGCAAAAAGTGTTTTTTCCACACTAATACAAGTGCAAAAGTAGTTTCCTGTACCAACACAAGTGCGAAAAGTGGTTTTTCAACACTAACACTAGTGCGAAATGTGGTTTTTCAACACTAACACAGGTGCGAAAAGTGGTTTTTCAACACTAACACAAGTGCGAAAAGTGTTTTTTCCACACTAATACAAGTGCAAAAGTGGTTTCCTGCACCAACACAAGTGCGAAAAGTGTTTTTTCCACACTAATACAAGTGCAAAAGTGGTTTCCTGCACCAACACAAGTGCGAAAAGTGGTTTTTCAACACTAACACAAGTGCGAAATGTGGTTTTTCAACACTAACACAAGTGCGAAAAGTGGTTTTTCAACACTAACACAAGTGCAAAAAGTGTTTTTTCCACACTAATACAAGTGCAAAAGTGGTTTCCTGCACCAACACAAGTGCGGAAAGTGGTTTTTCAACACTAACACAAGTGTGAAAAGTGTTTTTTTCCACACTAATACAAGTGCAAAAGTGGTTCCTGCACCAACACAAGTGCGAAAAGTGGTTTTTCAACACTAACACAAGTGCGAAAAGTGGTTTTTCAACACTAATACAAGTGCGAAAAGTGGTTTTTCAACACTAACACAAGTGCGAAAAGTGTTTTTTCCACACTAATACAAGTGCAAAAGTGGTTTCCTGCACCAACACAAGTGCGAAAAGTGGTTTTTCAACACTAACACAAGTGCGAAAAGTGGTTTTTCAACACTAACACAAGTGCGAAAAGTGTTTTTTCCACACGAATACAAGTGCAAAAGTGGTTTCCTGCACCAACACAAGTGCAAAAAGTGGTTTTTCAACACTAACATAAGTGCGAAAAGTGGTTTTTCAACACTAACACAAGTGCGAAAAGTGGTTTTTCAACACTAACACAAGTGCGAAAAGTGTTTTTTCCACACTAATACAAGTGCAAAAGTGGTTTCCTGCACCAACACAAGTGCGAAAAGTGGTTTTTCAACACTAACACAAGTGCGAAAAGTGGATTTTCAACACTAGCACAAGTGCGAAAAGTGGTTTTTCAACACTAACACAAGTGCGAAAAGTGGTTTTTCAACACTAACACAAGTGCAAAAAGTGTTTTTTCCACACTAATACAAGTGCAAAAGTGGTTTCCTGCACCAAAACAAGTGCGAAAAGTGGTTTTTCAACACTAACACAAGTGCGAAAAGTGGTTTTTCAACACTAACGCAAGTGCGAAAAGTGTTTTTTCCACACTAATACAAGTGCAAAAGTGGTTTCCTGCACCAACACAAGTGCGAAAAGTGGTTTTTCAACACTAACACAAGTGCGAAAAGTGGTTTTTCAACACTAACACAAGTGCGAAAAGTGTTTTTTCCACACTAATACAAGTGCAAAAGTGGTTTCCTGCACCAACACAAGTGCGAAAAGTGGTTTTTCAACACTAACACATGTGCGGAAAGTGGTTTTTCAACACTAACACAAGTGCGAAAAGTGGTTTTTCAACACTAACACAAGTGCGAAAAGTGTTTTTTCCACACTAATACAAGTGCAAAAGTGGTTTCCTGCACCAACACAAGTGCGAAAAGTGGTTTTTCAACACTAACACAAGTGCGAAAAGTGGTTTTTCAACACTAACACAAGTGCGAAAAGTGGTTTTTCAACACTAACACAAGTGCAAAAAGTGTTTTTTCCACACTAATACAAGTGCAAAAGTGGTTTCCTGTACCAACACAAGTGCGAAAAGTGGTTTTTCAACACTAACACTAGTGCGAAATGTGGTTTTTCAACACTAACACAGGTGCGAAAAGTGGTTTTTCAACACTAACACAAGTGCGAAAAGTGTTTTTTCCACACTAATACAAGTGCAAAAGTGGTTTCCTGCACCAACACAAGTGCGAAAAGTGGTTTTTCAACATGAAGAAAGTGCAAAAAGTGGTTTTTCAACACTAACACAAGTGCGAAAAGTGTTTTTTCCACACTAATACAAGTGCAAAAGTGGTTCCTGCACCAACACAAGTGCGAAAAGTGGTTTTTCAACACTAACAATAGTGCGAAATGTGGTTTTTCAACACTAACACAGGTGCGAAAAGTGGTTTTTCAACACTAACACAAGTGCGAAAAGTGTTTTTTCCACACTAATACAAGTGCAAAAGTGGTTTCCTGCACCAACACAAGTGCGAAAAGTGGTTTTTCAACATGAAGAAAGTGCAAAAAGTGGTTTTTCAACACTAACACAAGTGCGAAAAGTGTTTTTTCCACACTAATACAAGTGCAAAACTGGTTCCTGCACCAACACAAGTGCGAAAAGTGGTTTTTCAACACTAACACAATTGCGAAAAGTGTTTTTTCCACACTAATACAAGTGCAAAAGTTGTTTCTTGCACCAAGACAAATGCGAAAAGTGGTTTATCAACACTAACACAAGTGCGAAAAGTGGTTTTTCAACACTAACACAAGTGCGAAAAGTGTTTTTTCCACACTAATACAAGTGCAAAAGTGGTTTTCTGCAACAACACAAGTGCGAAAAGTGGTTTTTCAACACTAATACAAGTGCGAAAAGTGGTTTTTCAACACTAACACAAGTGCGAAAAGTGGTTTTTCAACACTGACACAAGTGCAAAAAGTGGTTTTTCAACACTAACACAAGTGCGAAAAGTGTTTTTTCCACACTAATACAAGTGCAAAAGTGGTTTCCTGCACCAACACAAGTGCGAAAGGTGGTTTTTCAACACTAACACAAGTGCGAAAAGTGGTTTTTCAACACTAACACAAGTGCGAAAAGTGTTTTTTCCACACTAATACAAGTGCAAAAGTGGTTTCCTGCACCAACACAAGTGCGAAAAGTGGTTTTTCAACACTAACACAAGTGCGAAAAGTGGTTTTTCAACACTAACACAAGTGCGAAAAGTGGTTTTTCAACACTAACACTAGTGCGAAAAGTGTTTTTTCCACACTAATACAAGTGCAAAAGTGGTTTCCTGCACCAACACAAGTGCGAAAAGTGGTTTTTCAACACTAACACAAGTGCGAAAAGTGGTTTTTCAACACTAACACAAGTGCGACAAGTGTTTTTTCCACACTAATACAAGTGCAAAAGTGGTTTCCTGCACCAACACCAGTGCAAAAAGTGGTTTTTCAACACTAACACAAGTGCGAAAAGTGGTTTTTCAACACAAACACAAGTGCGAAAAGTGGTTTTTCAACACTAACACAAGTGCGAAAAGTGTTTTTTCCACACTAATACAAGTGCAAAAGTGGTTTCCTGCACCAACACAAGTGCGAAAAGTGGTTTTTCAACACTAACACAAGTGCGAAAATTGGTTTTTCAACACTAACACAAGTGCGAAAAGTGGTTTTTCAACACTAACACAAGTGCAAAAAGTGTTTTTTCCACACCAATACAAGTGCAAAAGTGTTTCCTGCACCAACACAAGTGCGAAAAGTGGTTTTTCAACACTAACACAAGTGCGAAAAGTGGTTTTTCAACACTAACGCAAGTGCGAAAAGTGTTTTTTCCACACTAATACAAGTGCAAAAGTGGTTTCCTGCACCAACACAAGTGCGAAAAGTGGTTTTTCAACACAAACACAAGTGCGAAAAGTCATTTTTCAACACTAACACAAGTGCGAAAAGTGTTTTTTCCACACTAATAGAAGTGCAAAAGTGGTTTCCTGCACCAACACAAGTGCGAAAAGTGGTTTTTCAACACTAACACAAGTGCGAAAAGTGGTTTTTCAACACTAACACAAATGCGAAAAGTGGTTTTTCAACACAAACACAAGTGCGAAAAGTGGTTTTTCAACACTGACACAAGTGCGAAAAGTGGTTTTTCAACACTAACACAAGTGCGAAAAGTGTTTTTTCCACACTAATACAAGTGCAAAAGTGGTTTCCTGCACCAACACAAGTGCGAAAAGTGGTTTCCTGTACCAACACAAGTGCGAAAAGTGGTTTTTCAACACTAACACTAGTGCGAAATGTGGTTTTTCAACACTAACACAGGTGCGAAAAGTGGTTTTTCAACACTAACACAAGTGCGAAAAGTGTTTTTTCCACTCTAATACAAGTGCAAAAGTGGTTTCCTGCACCAACACAAGTGCAAAAAGTGGTTTTTCAACACTAACACAAGTGCGAAAAGTGGTTTTTCAACACTGACACAAGTGCGAAAAGTGGTTTTTCAACACTAACACAAGTGCAAAAAGTGTTTTTTCCACACTAATACAAGTGAGAAAGTGGTTTCCTGCACCAACACAAGTGCGAAAAGTGGTTTTTCAACACTAACACAAGTGCGAAAAGTGGTTTTTCAACACTAACACAAGTGCGAAAAGTGTTTTTTCCACACTAATACAAGTGCAAAAGTGGTTTCCTGCACCAACACAAGTGCTAAAAGTGGTTTTTCAACACTAACACAAGTGCGAAAAGTGGTTTTTCAACACTAACACAAGTGCGAAAAGTGGTTTTTCAACATTAACACAAGTGCGAAAAGTGGTTTTTCAACACTAACACAAGTGCGAAAAGTGTTTTTTCCACACTAATACAAGTGCAAAAGTGGTTTCCTGCACCAACACAAGTGCGAAAAGTGGTTTTTCAACACTAACACAAGTGCGAAATGTGGTTTTTCAACACTAACACAAGTGCGAAAAGTGGTTTTTCAACACTAACACAAGTGCAAAAAGTGTTTTTTCCACACTAATACAAGTGCAAAAGTGGTTTCCTGCACCAACACAAGTGCGGAAAGTGGTTTTTCAACACTAACACAAGTGCGAAAAGTGTTTTTTCCACACTAATACAAGTGCAAAAGTGGTTCCTGCACCAACACAAGTGCGAAAAGTGGTTTTTCAACACTAACACAAGTGCGAAAAGTGGTTTTTCAACACTAATACAAGTGCGAAAAGTGGTTTTTCAACACTAACACAAGTGCGAAAAGTGTTTTTTCCACACTAATACAAGTGCAAAAGTGGTTTCCTGCACCAACACAAGTGCGAAAAGTGGTTTTTCAACACTAACACAAGTGCGAAAAGTGGTTTTTCAACACTAACACAAGTGCGAAAAGTGTTTTTTCCACACGAATACAAGTGCAAAAGTGGTTTCCTGCACCAACACAAGTGCAAAAAGTGGTTTTTCAACACTAACATAAGTGCGAAAAGTGGTTTTTCAACACTAACACAAGTGCGAAAAGTGGTTTTTCAACACTAACACAAGTGCGAAAAGTGTTTTTTCCACACTAATACAAGTGCAAAAGTGGTTTCCTGCACCAACACAAGTGCGAAAAGTGGTTTTTCAACACTAACACAAGTGCGAAAAGTGGATTTTCAACACTAGCACAAGTGCGAAAAGTGGTTTTTCAACACTAACACAAGTGCGAAAAGTGGTTTTTCAACACTAACACAAGTGCAAAAAGTGTTTTTTCCACACTAATACAAGTGCAAAAGTGGTTTCCTGCACCAAAACAAGTGCGAAAAGTGGTTTTTCAACACTAACACAAGTGCGAAAAGTGGTTTTTCAACACTAACGCAAGTGCGAAAAGTGTTTTTTCCACACTAATACAAGTGCAAAAGTGGTTTCCTGCACCAACACAAGTGCGAAAAGTGGTTTTTCAACACTAACACAAGTGCGAAAAGTGGTTTTTCAACACTAACACAAGTGCGAAAAGTGTTTTTTCCACACTAATACAAGTGCAAAAGTGGTTTCCTGCACCAACACAAGTGCGAAAAGTGGTTTTTCAACACTAACACATGTGCGGAAAGTGGTTTTTCAACACTAACACAAGTGCGAAAAGTGGTTTTTCAACACTAACACAAGTGCGAAAAGTGTTTTTTCCACACTAATACAAGTGCAAAAGTGGTTTCCTGCACCAACACAAGTGCGAAAAGTGGTTTTTCAACACTAACACAAGTGCGAAAAGTGGTTTTTCAACACTAACACAAGTGCGAAAAGTGGTTTTTCAACACTAACACAAGTGCAAAAAGTGTTTTTTCCACACTAATACAAGTGCAAAAGTAGTTTCCTGTACCAACACAAGTGCGAAAAGTGGTTTTTCAACACTAACACTAGTGCGAAATGTGGTTTTTCAACACTAACACAGGTGCGAAAAGTGGTTTTTCAACACTAACACAAGTGCGAAAAGTGTTTTTTCCACACTAATACAAGTGCAAAAGTGGTTTCCTGCACCAACACAAGTGCGAAAAGTGTTTTTTCGACACTAATACAAGTGCAAAAGTGGTTTCCTGCACCAACACAAGTGCGAAAAGTGGTTTTTCAACACTAACACAAGTGCGAAATGTGGTTTTTCAACACTAACACAAGTGCGAAAAGTGGTTTTTCAACACTAACACAAGTGCAAAAAGTGTTTTTTCCACACTAATACAAGTGCAAAAGTGGTTTCCTGCACCAACACAAGTGCGGAAAGTGGTTTTTCAACACTAACACAAGTGCGAAAAGTGTTTTTTTCCACACTAATACAAGTGCAAAAGTGGTTCCTGCACCAACACAAGTGCGAAAAGTGGTTTTTCAACACTAACACAAGTGCGAAAAGTGGTTTTTCAACACTAATACAAGTGCGAAAAGTGGTTTTTCAACACTAACACAAGTGCGAAAAGTGTTTTTTCCACACTAATACAAGTGCAAAAGTGGTTTCCTGCACCAACACAAGTGCGAAAAGTGGTTTTTCAACACTAACACAAGTGCGAAAAGTGGTTTTTCAACACTAACACAAGTGCGAAAAGTGTTTTTTCCACACGAATACAAGTGCAAAAGTGGTTTCCTGCACCAACACAAGTGCAAAAAGTGGTTTTTCAACACTAACATAAGTGCGAAAAGTGGTTTTTCAACACTAACACAAGTGCGAAAAGTGGTTTTTCAACACTAACACAAGTGCGAAAAGTGTTTTTTCCACACTAATACAAGTGCAAAAGTGGTTTCCTGCACCAACACAAGTGCGAAAAGTGGTTTTTCAACACTAACACAAGTGCGAAAAGTGGATTTTCAACACTAGCACAAGTGCGAAAAGTGGTTTTTCAACACTAACACAAGTGCGAAAAGTGGTTTTTCAACACTAACACAAGTGCAAAAAGTGTTTTTTCCACACTAATACAAGTGCAAAAGTGGTTTCCTGCACCAAAACAAGTGCGAAAAGTGGTTTTTCAACACTAACACAAGTGCGAAAAGTGGTTTTTCAACACTAACGCAAGTGCGAAAAGTGTTTTTTCCACACTAATACAAGTGCAAAAGTGGTTTCCTGCACCAACACAAGTGCGAAAAGTGGTTTTTCAACACTAACACAAGTGCGAAAAGTGGTTTTTCAACACTAACACAAGTGCGAAAAGTGTTTTTTCCACACTAATACAAGTGCAAAAGTGGTTTCCTGCACCAACACAAGTGCGAAAAGTGGTTTTTCAACACTAACACATGTGCGGAAAGTGGTTTTTCAACACTAACACAAGTGCGAAAAGTGGTTTTTCAACACTAACACAAGTGCGAAAAGTGTTTTTTCCACACTAATACAAGTGCAAAAGTGGTTTCCTGCACCAACACAAGTGCGAAAAGTGGTTTTTCAACACTAACACAAGTGCGAAAAGTGGTTTTTCAACACTAACACAAGTGCGAAAAGTGGTTTTTCAACACTAACACAAGTGCAAAAAGTGTTTTTTCCACACTAATACAAGTGCAAAAGTGGTTTCCTGTACCAACACAAGTGCGAAAAGTGGTTTTTCAACACTAACACTAGTGCGAAATGTGGTTTTTCAACACTAACACAGGTGCGAAAAGTGGTTTTTCAACACTAACACAAGTGCGAAAAGTGTTTTTTCCACACTAATACAAGTGCAAAAGTGGTTTCCTGCACCAACACAAGTGCGAAAAGTGGTTTTTCAACATGAAGAAAGTGCAAAAAGTGGTTTTTCAACACTAACACAAGTGCGAAAAGTGTTTTTTCCACACTAATACAAGTGCAAAAGTGGTTCCTGCACCAACACAAGTGCGAAAAGTGGTTTTTCAACACTAACAATAGTGCGAAATGTGGTTTTTCAACACTAACACAGGTGCGAAAAGTGGTTTTTCAACACTAACACAAGTGCGAAAAGTGTTTTTTCCACACTAATACAAGTGCAAAAGTGGTTTCCTGCACCAACACAAGTGCGAAAAGTGGTTTTTCAACATGAAGAAAGTGCAAAAAGTGGTTTTTCAACACTAACACAAGTGCGAAAAGTGTTTTTTCCACACTAATACAAGTGCAAAACTGGTTCCTGCACCAACACAAGTGCGAAAAGTGGTTTTTCAACACTAACACAATTGCGAAAAGTGTTTTTTCCACACTAATACAAGTGCAAAAGTTGTTTCTTGCACCAAGACAAATGCGAAAAGTGGTTTATCAACACTAACACAAGTGCGAAAAGTGGTTTTTCAACACTAACACAAGTGCGAAAAGTGTTTTTTCCACACTAATACAAGTGCAAAAGTGGTTTTCTGCAACAACACAAGTGCGAAAAGTGGTTTTTCAACACTAATACAAGTGCGAAAAGTGGTTTTTCAACACTAACACAAGTGCGAAAAGTGGTTTTTCAACACTGACACAAGTGCAAAAAGTGGTTTTTCAACACTAACACAAGTGCGAAAAGTGTTTTTTCCACACTAATACAAGTGCAAAAGTGGTTTCCTGCACCAACACAAGTGCGAAAAGTGGTTTTTCAACACTAACACAAGTGCGAAAAGTGGTTTTTCAACACTAACACAAGTGCGAAAAGTGTTTTTTCCACACTAATACAAGTGCAAAAGTGGTTTCCTGCACCAACACAAGTGCGAAAAGTGGTTTTTCAACACTAACACAAGTGCGAAAAGTGGTTTTTCAACACTAACACAAGTGCGAAAAGTGGTTTTTCAACACTAACACTAGTGCGAAAAGTGTTTTTTCCACACTAATACAAGTGCAAAAGTGGTTTCCTGCACCAACACAAGTGCGAAAAGTGGTTTTTCAACACTAACACAAGTGCGAAAAGTGGTTTTTCAACACTAACACAAGTGCGACAAGTGTTTTTTCCACACTAATACAAGTGCAAAAGTGGTTTCCTGCACCAACACCAGTGCAAAAAGTGGTTTTTCAACACTAACACAAGTGCGAAAAGTGGTTTTTCAACACAAACACAAGTGCGAAAAGTGGTTTTTCAACACTAACACAAGTGCGAAAAGTGTTTTTTCCACACTAATACAAGTGCAAAAGTGGTTTCCTGCACCAACACAAGTGCGAAAAGTGGTTTTTCAACACTAACACAAGTGCGAAAATTGGTTTTTCAACACTAACACAAGTGCGAAAAGTGGTTTTTCAACACTAACACAAGTGCAAAAAGTGTTTTTTCCACACCAATACAAGTGCAAAAGTGTTTCCTGCACCAACACAAGTGCGAAAAGTGGTTTTTCAACACTAACACAAGTGCGAAAAGTGGTTTTTCAACACTAACGCAAGTGCGAAAAGTGTTTTTTCCACACTAATACAAGTGCAAAAGTGGTTTCCTGCACCAACACAAGTGCGAAAAGTGGTTTTTCAACACAAACACAAGTGCGAAAAGTCATTTTTCAACACTAACACAAGTGCGAAAAGTGTTTTTTCCACACTAATAGAAGTGCAAAAGTGGTTTCCTGCACCAACACAAGTGCGAAAAGTGGTTTTTCAACACTAACACAAGTGCGAAAAGTGGTTTTTCAACACTAACACAAATGCGAAAAGTGGTTTTTCAACACAAACACAAGTGCGAAAAGTGGTTTTTCAACACTGACACAAGTGCGAAAAGTGGTTTTTCAACACTAACACAAGTGCGAAAAGTGTTTTTTCCACACTAATACAAGTGCAAAAGTGGTTTCCTGCACCAACACAAGTGCGAAAAGTGGTTTCCTGTACCAACACAAGTGCAAAAAGTGGTTTTTCAACACTAACACTAGTGCGAAATGTGGTTTTTCAACACTAACACAGGTGCGAAAAGTGGTTTTTCAACACTAACACAAGTGCGAAAAGTGTTTTTTCCACACTAATACAAGTGCAAAAGTGGTTTCCTGCACCAACACAAGTGCGAAAAGTGTTTTTTCCACACTAATACAAGTGCAAAAGTGGTTTCCTGCACCAACACAAGTGCGAAAAGTGGTTTTTCAACACTAACACAAGTGCGAAATGTGGTTTTTCAACACTAACACAAGTGCGAAAAGTGGTTTTTCAACACTAACACAAGTGCAAAAAGTGTTTTTTCCACACTAATACAAGTGCAAAAGTGGTTTCCTGCACCAACACAAGTGCGGAAAGTGGTTTTTCAACACTAACACAAGTGCGAAAAGTGTTTTTTCCACACTAATACAAGTGCAAAAGTGGTTCCTGCACCAACACAAGTGCGAAAAGTGGTTTTTCAACACTAACACAAGTGCGAAAAGTGGTTTTTCAACACTAATACAAGTGCGAAAAGTGGTTTTTCAACACTAACACAAGTGCAAAAAGTGTTTTTTCCACACTAATACAAGTGCAAAAGTGGTTTCCTGCACCAACACAAGTGCGAAAAGTGGTTTTTCAACACTAACACAAGTGCGAAAAGTGGTTTTTCAACACTAACACAAGTGCGAAAAGTGTTTTTTCCACACGAATACAAGTGCAAAAGTGGTTTCCTGCACCAACACAAGTGCAAAAAGTGGTTTTTCAACACTAACATAAGTGCGAAAAGTGGTTTTTCAACACTAACACAAGTGCGAAAAGTGGTTTTTCAACACTAACACAAGTGCGAAAAGTGTTTTTTCCACACTAATACAAGTGCAAAAGTGGTTTCCTGCACCAACACAAGTGCGAAAAGTGGTTTTTCAACACTAACACAAGTGCGAAAAGTGGATTTTCAACACTAGCACAAGTGCGAAAAGTGGTTTTTCAACACTAACACAAGTGCGAAAAGTGGTTTTTCAACACTAACACAAGTGCGAAAAGTGTTTTTTCCACACTAATACAAGTGCAAAACTGGTTCCTGCACCAACACAAGTGCGAAAAGTGGTTTTTCAACACTAACACAATTGCGAAAAGTGTTTTTTCCACACTAATACAAGTGCAAAAGTTGTTTCTTGCACCAAGACAAATGCGAAAAGTGGTTTATCAACACTAACACAAGTGCGAAAAGTGGTTTTTCAACACTAACACAAGTGCGAAAAGTGGTTTTTCAACACTAACACAAGTGCGACAAGTGTTTTTTCCACACTAATACAAGTGCAAAAGTGGTTTCCTGCACCAACACCAGTGCAAAAAGTGGTTTTTCAACACTAACACAAGTGCGAAAAGTGGATTTTCAACACTAACACAAGTGCGAAAAGTGGTTTTTCAACACTAACACAAGTGCGAAAAGTGTTTTTTCCACACTAATACAAGTGCAAAAGTGGTTTCCTGCACCAACACAAGTGCGAAAAGTGGTTTTTCAACACTAACACAAGTGCGAAAAGTGGATTTTCAACACTAACACAAGTGCGAAAAGTGTTTTTTCCACACTAATACAATTGCGAAAAGTGTTTTTTCCACACTAATACAAGTGCAAAAGTTGTTTCTTGCACCAAGACAAATGCGAAAAGTGGTTTTTCAACACTAACACAAGTGCGAAAAGTGGTTTTTCAACACTAACACAAGTGCGAAAAGTGGTTTTTCAACACTAACACTAGTGCGAAAAGTGTTTTTTCCACACTAATACAAGTGCAAAAGTGGTTTCCTGCACCAACACAAGTGCGAAAAGTGGTTTTTCAACACTAACACAAGTGCGAAAAGTGGTTTTTCAACACTAACACAAGTGCGACAAGTGTTTTTTCCACACTAATACAAGTGCAAAAGTGGTTTCCTGCACCAACACCAGTGCAAAAAGTGGTTTTTCAACACTAACACAAGTGCGAAAAGTGGTTTTTCAACACTGACACAAGTGCGAAAAGTGGTTTTTCAACACTAACACAAGTGCAAAAAGTGTTTTTTTCCACACTAATACAAGTGCAAAAGTGTTTCCTGCACCAACACAAGTGCGAAAAGTGTTTTTTTTCCACACTAATACAAGTGAAAAAGTGGTTTCCTGCACCAACACAAGTGCGAAAAGTGGTTTTTCAACACTAACACAAGTGCGAAAAGTGTTTTTTCAACACAAACACAAGTGCGAAAAGTGGTTTTTCAACACTAACACAAGTGCGAAAAGTGTTTTTTCCACACTAATACAAGTGCAAAAGTGGTTTCCTGCACCAACACAAGTGCAAAAAGTGGTTTTTCAACACTAACACAAGTGCGAAAAGTGGTTTTTCAACACTGACACAAGTGCGAAAAGTGGTTTTTCAACACTAACACAAGTGCAAAAAGTGTTTTTTCCACACTAATACAAGTGAGAAAGTGGTTTCCTGCACCAACACAAGTGCGAAAAGTGGTTTTTCAACACTAACACAAGTGCGAAAAGTGGTTTTTCAACACTAACACAAGTGCGAAAAGTGTTTTTTCCACACTAATACAAGTGCAAAAGTGGTTTCCTGCACCAACACAAGTGCTAAAAGTGGTTTTTCAACACTAACACAAGTGCGAAAAGTGGTTTTTCAACACTAACACAAGTGCGAAAAGTGGTTTTTCAACAATAACACAAGTGCGAAAAGTGGTTTTTCAACACTAACACAAGTGCGAAAAGTGTTTTTTCCACACTAATACAAGTGCAAAAGTGGTTTCCTGCACCAACACAAGTGCGAAAAGTGGTTTTTCAACACTAACACAAGTGCGAAATGTGGTTTTTCAACACTAACACAAGTGCGAAAAGTGGTTTTTCAACACTAACACAAGTGCAAAAAGTGTTTTTTCCACACTAATACAAGTGCAAAAGTGGTTTCCTGCACCAACACAAGTGCGGAAAGTGGTTTTTCAACACTAACACAAGTGCGAAAAGTGTTTTTTCCACACTAATACAAGTGCAAAAGTGGTTCCTGCACCAACACAAGTGCGAAAAGTGGTTTTTCAACACTAACACAAGTGCGAAAAGTGGTTTTTCAACACTAATACAAGTGCGAAAAGTGGTTTTTCAACACTAACACAATTGCGAAAAGTGTTTTTTCCACACTAATACAAGTGCAAAAGTGGTTTCCTGCACCAACACAAGTGCGAAAAGTGGTTTTTCAACACTAACACAAGTGCGAAAAGTGGTTTTTCAACACTAACACAAGTGCGAAAAGTGTTTTTTCCACACGAATACAAGTGCAAAAGTGGTTTCCTGCACCAACACAAGTGCAAAAAGTGGTTTTTCAACACTAACATAAGTGCGAAAAGTGGTTTTTCAACACTAACACAAGTGCGAAAAGTGGTTTTTCAACACTAACACAAGTGTGAAAAGTGTTTTTTCCACACTAATACAAGTGCAAAAGTGGTTTCCTGCACCAACACAAGTGCGAAAAGTGGTTTTTCAACACTAACACAAGTGCGAAAAGTGGATTTTCAACACTAGCACAAGTGCGAAAAGTGGTTTTTCAACACTAACACAAGTGCGAAAAGTGGTTTTTCAACACTAACACAAGTGCAAAAAGTGTTTTTTCCACACTAATACAAGTGCAAAAGTGGTTTCCTGCACCAAAACAAGTGCGAAAAGTGGTTTTTCAACACTAACACAAGTGCGAAAAGTGGTTTTTCAACACTAACGCAAGTGCGAAAAGTGTTTTTTCCACACTAATACAAGTGCAAAAGTGGTTTCCTGCACCAACACAAGTGCGAAAAGTGGTTTTTCAACACTAACACAAGTGCGAAAAGTGGTTTTTCAACACTAACACAAGTGCGAAAAGTGTTTTTTCCACACTAATACAAGTGCAAAAGTGGTTTCCTGCACCAACACAAGTGCGAAAAGTGGTTTTTCAACACTAACACATGTGCGGAAAGTGGTTTTTCAACACTAACACAAGTGCGAAAAGTGGTTTTTCAACACTAACACAAGTGCGAAAAGTGTTTTTTCCACACTAATACAAGTGCAAAAGTGGTTTCCTGCACCAACACAAGTGCGAAAAGTGGTTTTTCAACACGAACACAAGTGCGAAAAGTGGTTTTTCAACACTAACACAAGTGCGAAAAGTGGTTTTTCAACACTAACACAAGTGCAAAAAGTGTTTTTTCCACACTAATACAAGTGCAAAAGTGGTTTCCTGTACCAACACAAGTGCGAAAAGTGGTTTTTCAACACTAACACTAGTGCGAAATGTGGTTTTTCAACACTAACACAGGTGCGAAAAGTGGTTTTTCAACACTAACACAAGTGCGAAAAGTGTTTTTTCCACACTAATACAAGTGCAAAAGTGGTTTCCTGCACCAACACAAGTGCGAAAAGTGTTTTTTCCACACTAATACAAGTGCAAAAGTGGTTTCCTGCACCAACACAAGTGCGAAAAGTGGTTTTTCAACACTAACACAAGTGCGAAATGTGGTTTTTCAACACTAACACAAGTGCGAAAAGTGGTTTTTCAACACTAACACAAGTGCAAAAAGTGTTTTTTCCACACTAATACAAGTGCAAAAGTGGTTTCCTGCACCAACACAAGTGCGGAAAGTGGTTTTTCAACACTAACACAAGTGCGAAAAGTGTTTTTTCCACACTAATACAAGTGCAAAAGTGGTTCCTGCACCAACACAAGTGCGAAAAGTGGTTTTTCAACACTAACACAAGTGCGAAAAGTGGTTTTTCAACACTAATACAAGTGCGAAAAGTGGTTTTTCAACACTAACACAAGTGCGAAAAGTGTTTTTTCCACACTAATACAAGTGCAAAAGTGGTTTCCTGCACCAACACAAGTGCGAAAAGTGGTTTTTCAACACTAACACAAGTGCGAAAAGTGGTTTTTCAACACTAACACAAGTGCGAAAAGTGTTTTTTCCACACGAATACAAGTGCAAAAGCGGTTTCCTGCACCAACACAAGTGCAAAAAGTGGTTTTTCAACACTAACATAAGTGCGAAAAGTGGTTTTTCAACACTAACACAAGTGCGAAAAGTGGTTTTTCAACACTAACACAAGTGCGAAAAGTGTTTTTTCCACACTAATACAAGTGCAAAAGTGGTTTCCTGCACCAACACAAGTGCGAAAAGTGGTTTTTCAACACTAACACAAGTGCGAAAAGTGGATTTTCAACACTAGCACAAGTGCGAAAAGTGGTTTTTCAACACTAACACAAGTGCGAAAAGTGGTTTTTCAACACTAACACAAGTGCAAAAAGTGTTTTTTCCACACTAATACAAGTGCAAAAGTGGTTTCCTGCACCAAAACAAGTGCGAAAAGTGGTTTTTCAACACTAACACAAGTGCGAAAAGTGGTTTTTCAACACTAACGCAAGTGCGAAAAGTGTTTTTTCCACACTAATACAAGTGCAAAAGTGGTTTCCTGCACCAACACAAGTGCGAAAAGTGGTTTTTCAACACTAACACAAGTGCGAAAAGTGGTTTTTCAACACTAACACAAGTGCGAAAAGTGTTTTTTCCACACTAATACAAGTGCAAAAGTGGTTTCCTGCACCAACACAAGTGCGAAAAGTGGTTTTTCAACACTAACACATGTGCGGAAAGTGGTTTTTCAACACTAACACAAGTGCGAAAAGTGGTTTTTCAACACTAACACAAGTGCGAAAAGTGTTTTTTCCACACTAATACAAGTGCAAAAGTGGTTTCCTGCACCAACACAAGTGCGAAAAGTGGTTTTTCAACACTAACACAAGTGCGAAAAGTGGTTTTTCAACACTAACACAAGTGCGAAAAGTGGTTTTTCAACACTAACACAAGTGCAAAAAGTGTTTTTTCCACACTAATACAAGTGCAAAAGTGGTTTCCTGTACCAACACAAGTGCGAAAAGTGGTTTTTCAACACTAACACTAGTGCGAAATGTGGTTTTTCAACACTAACACAGGTGCGAAAAGTGGTTTTTCAACACTAACACAAGTGCGAAAAGTGTTTTTTCCACACTAATACAAGTGCAAAAGTGGTTTCCTGCACCAACACAAGTGCGAAAAGTGGTTTTTCAACATGAAGAAAGTGCAAAAAGTGGTTTTTCAACACTAACACAAGTGCGAAAAGTGTTTTTTCCACACTAATACAAGTGCAAAAGTGGTTCCTGCACCAACACAAGTGCGAAAAGTGGTTTTTCAACACTAACAATAGTGCGAAATGTGGTTTTTCAACACTAACACAGGTGCGAAAAGTGGTTTTTCAACACTAACACAAGTGCGAAAAGTGTTTTTTCCACACTAATACAAGTGCAAAAGTGGTTTCCTGCACCAACACAAGTGCGAAAAGTGGTTTTTCAACATGAAGAAAGTGCAAAAAGTGGTTTTTCAACACTAACACAAGTGCGAAAAGTGTTTTTTCCACACTAATACAAGTGCAAAACTGGTTCCTGCACCAACACAAGTGCGAAAAGTGGTTTTTCAACACTAACACAATTGCGAAAAGTGTTTTTTCCACACTAATACAAGTGCAAAAGTTGTTTCTTGCACCAAGACAAATGCGAAAAGTGGTTTATCAACACTAACACAAGTGCGAAAAGTGGTTTTTCAACACTAACACAAGTGCGAAAAGTGTTTTTTCCACACTAATACAAGTGCAAAAGTGGTTTTCTGCAACAACACAAGTGCGAAAAGTGGTTTTTCAACACTAATACAAGTGCGAAAAGTGGTTTTTCAACACTAACACAAGTGCGAAAAGTGGTTTTTCAACACTGACACAAGTGCAAAAAGTGGTTTTTCAACACTAACACAAGTGCGAAAAGTGTTTTTTCCACACTAATACAAGTGCAAAAGTGGTTTCCTGCACCAACACAAGTGCGAAAAGTGGTTTTTCAACACTAACACAAGTGCGAAAAGTGGTTTTTCAACACTAACACAAGTGCGAAAAGTGTTTTTTCCACACTAATACAAGTGCAAAAGTGGTTTCCTGCACCAACACAAGTGCGAAAAGTGGTTTTTCAACACTAACACAAGTGCGAAAAGTGGTTTTTCAACACTAACACAAGTGCGAAAAGTGGTTTTTCAACACTAACACTAGTGCGAAAAGTGTTTTTTCCACACTAATACAAGTGCAAAAGTGGTTTCCTGCACCAACACAAGTGCGAAAAGTGGTTTTTCAACACTAACACAAGTGCGAAAAGTGGTTTTTCAACACTAACACAAGTGCGACAAGTGTTTTTTCCACACTAATACAAGTGCAAAAGTGGTTTCCTGCACCAACACCAGTGCAAAAAGTGGTTTTTCAACACTAACACAAGTGCGAAAAGTGGTTTTTCAACACAAACACAAGTGCGAAAAGTGGTTTTTCAACACTAACACAAGTGCGAAAAGTGTTTTTTCCACACTAATACAAGTGCAAAAGTGGTTTCCTGCACCAACACAAGTGCGAAAAGTGGTTTTTCAACACTAACACAAGTGCGAAAATTGGTTTTTCAACACTAACACAAGTGCGAAAAGTGGTTTTTCAACACTAACACAAGTGCAAAAAGTGTTTTTTCCACACTAATACAAGTGCAAAAGTGTTTCCTGCACCAACACAAGTGCGAAAAGTGGTTTTTCAACACTAACACAAGTGCGAAAAGTGGTTTTTCAACACTAACGCAAGTGCGAAAAGTGTTTTTTCCACACTAATACAAGTGCAAAAGTGGTTTCCTGCACCAACACAAGTGCGAAAAGTGGTTTTTCAACACAAACACAAGTGCGAAAAGTCATTTTTCAACACTAACACAAGTGCGAAAAGTGTTTTTTCCACACTAATACAAGTGCAAAAGTGGTTTCCTGCACCAACACAAGTGCGAAAAGTGGTTTTTCAACACTAACACAAGTGCGAAAAGTGGTTTTTCAACACTAACACAAATGCGAAAAGTGGTTTTTCAACACAAACACAAGTGCGAAAAGTGGTTTTTCAACACTGACACAAGTGCGAAAAGTGGTTTTTCAACACTAACACAAGTGCGAAAAGTGTTTTTTCCACACTAATACAAGTGCAAAAGTGGTTTCCTGCACCAACACAAGTGCGAAAAGTGGTTTCCTGTACCAACACAAGTGCGAAAAGTGGTTTTTCAACACTAACACTAGTGCGAAATGTGGTTTTTCAACACTAACACAGGTGCGAAAAGTGGTTTTTCAACACTAACACAAGTGCGAAAAGTGTTTTTTCCACACTAATACAAGTGCAAAAGTGGTTTCCTGCACCAACACAAGTGCGAAAAGTGTTTTTTCCACACTAATACAAGTGCAAAAGTGGTTTCCTGCACCAACACAAGTGCGAAAAGTGGTTTTTCAACACTAACACAAGTGCGAAATGTGGTTTTTCAACACTAACACAAGTGCGAAAAGTGGTTTTTCAACACTAACACAAGTGCAAAAAGTGTTTTTTCCACACTAATACAAGTGCAAAAGTGGTTTCCTGCACCAACACAAGTGCGGAAAGTGGTTTTTCAACACTAACACAAGTGCGAAAAGTGTTTTTTCCACACTAATACAAGTGCAAAAGTGGTTCCTGCACCAACACAAGTGCGAAAAGTGGTTTTTCAACACTAACACAAGTGCGAAAAGTGGTTTTTCAACACTAATACAAGTGCGAAAAGTGGTTTTTCAACACTAACACAAGTGCGAAAAGTGTTTTTTCCACACTAATACAAGTGCAAAAGTGGTTTCCTGCACCAACACAAGTGCGAAAAGTGGTTTTTCAACACTAACACAAGTGCGAAAAGTGGTTTTTCAACACTAACACAAGTGCGAAAAGTGTTTTTTCCACACGAATACAAGTGCAAAAGTGGTTTCCTGCACCAACACAAGTGCAAAAAGTGGTTTTTCAACACTAACATAAGTGCGAAAAGTGGTTTTTCAACACTAACACAAGTGCGAAAAGTGGTTTTTCAACACTAACACAAGTGCGAAAAGTGTTTTTTCCACACTAATACAAGTGCAAAAGTGGTTTCCTGCACCAACACAAGTGCGAAAAGTGGTTTTTCAACACTAACACAAGTGCGAAAAGTGGATTTTCAACACTAGCACAAGTGCGAAAAGTGGTTTTTCAACACTAACACAAGTGCGAAAAGTGGTTTTTCAACACTAACACAAGTGCAAAAAGTGTTTTTTCCACACTAATACAAGTGCAAAAGTGGTTTCCTGCACCAAAACAAGTGCGAAAAGTGGTTTTTCAACACTAACACAAGTGCGAAAAGTGGTTTTTCAACACTAACGCAAGTGCGAAAAGTGTTTTTTCCACACTAATACAAGTGCAAAAGTGGTTTCCTGCACCAACACAAGTGCGAAAAGTGGTTTTTCAACACTAACACAAGTGCGAAAAGTGGTTTTTCAACACTAACACAAGTGCGAAAAGTGTTTTTTCCACACTAATACAAGTGCAAAAGTGGTTTCCTGCACCAACACAAGTGCGAAAAGTGGTTTTTCAACACTAACACATGTGCGGAAAGTGGTTTTTCAACACTAACACAAGTGCGAAAAGTGGTTTTTCAACACTAACACAAGTGCGAAAAGTGTTTTTTCCACACTAATACAAGTGCAAAAGTGGTTTCCTGCACCAACACAAGTGCGAAAAGTGGTTTTTCAACACTAACACAAGTGCGAAAAGTGGTTTTTCAACACTAACACAAGTGCGAAAAGTGGTTTTTCAACACTAACACAAGTGCAAAAAGTGTTTTTTCCACACTAATACAAGTGCAAAAGTGGTTTCCTGTACCAACACAAGTGCGAAAAGTGGTTTTTCAACACTAACACTAGTGCGAAATGTGGTTTTTCAACACTAACACAGGTGCGAAAAGTGGTTTTTCAACACTAACACAAGTGCGAAAAGTGTTTTTTCCACACTAATACAAGTGCAAAAGTGGTTTCCTGCACCAACACAAGTGCGAAAAGTGGTTTTTCAACATGAAGAAAGTGCAAAAAGTGGTTTTTCAACACTAACACAAGTGCGAAAAGTGTTTTTTCCACACTAATACAAGTGCAAAAGTGGTTCCTGCACCAACACAAGTGCGAAAAGTGGTTTTTCAACACTAACAATAGTGCGAAATGTGGTTTTTCAACACTAACACAGGTGCGAAAAGTGGTTTTTCAACACTAACACAAGTGCGAAAAGTGTTTTTTCCACACTAATACAAGTGCAAAAGTGGTTTCCTGCACCAACACAAGTGCGAAAAGTGGTTTTTCAACATGAAGAAAGTGCAAAAAGTGGTTTTTCAACACTAACACAAGTGCGAAAAGTGTTTTTTCCACACTAATACAAGTGCAAAACTGGTTCCTGCACCAACACAAGTGCGAAAAGTGGTTTTTCAACACTAACACAATTGCGAAAAGTGTTTTTTCCACACTAATACAAGTGCAAAAGTTGTTTCTTGCACCAAGACAAATGCGAAAAGTGGTTTATCAACACTAACACAAGTGCGAAAAGTGGTTTTTCAACACTAACACAAGTGCGAAAAGTGTTTTTTCCACACTAATACAAGTGCAAAAGTGGTTTTCTGCAACAACACAAGTGCGAAAAGTGGTTTTTCAACACTAATACAAGTGCGAAAAGTGGTTTTTCAACACTAACACAAGTGCGAAAAGTGGTTTTTCAACACTGACACAAGTGCAAAAAGTGGTTTTTCAACACTAACACAAGTGCGAAAAGTGTTTTTTCCACACTAATACAAGTGCAAAAGTGGTTTCCTGCACCAACACAAGTGCGAAAAGTGGTTTTTCAACACTAACACAAGTGCGAAAAGTGGTTTTTCAACACTAACACAAGTGCGAAAAGTGTTTTTTCCACACTAATACAAGTGCAAAAGTGGTTTCCTGCACCAACACAAGTGCGAAAAGTGGTTTTTCAACACTAACACAAGTGCGAAAAGTGGTTTTTCAACACAAACACAAGTGCGAAAAGTGGTTTTTCAACACTAACACAAGTGCGAAAAGTGTTTTTTCCACACTAATACAAGTGCAAAAGTGGTTTCCTGCACCAACACAAGTGCGAAAAGTGGTTTTTCAACACTAACACAAGTGCGAAAATTGGTTTTTCAACACTAACACAAGTGCGAAAAGTGGTTTTTCAACACTAACACAAGTGCAAAAAGTGTTTTTTCCACACTAATACAAGTGCAAAAGTGTTTCCTGCACCAACACAAGTGCGAAAAGGGGTTTTTCAACACTAACACAAGTGCGAAAAGTGGTTTTTCAACACTAACGCAAGTGCGAAAAGTGTTTTTTCCACACTAATACAAGTGCAAAAGTGGTTTCCTGCACCAACACAAGTGCGAAAAGTGGTTTTTCAACACAAACACAAGTGCGAAAAGTCATTTTTCAACACTAACACAAGTGCGAAAAGTGTTTTTTCCACACTAATACAAGTGCAAAAGTGGTTTCCTGCACCAACACAAGTGCGAAAAGTGGTTTTTCAACACTAACACAAGTGCGAAAAGTGGTTTTTCAACACTAACACAAATGCGAAAAGTGGTTTTTCAACACAAACACAAGTGCGAAAAGTGGTTTTTCAACACTGACACAAGTGCGAAAAGTGGTTTTTCAACACTAACACAAGTGCGAAAAGTGTTTTTTCCACACTAATACAAGTGCAAAAGTGGTTTCCTGCACCAACACAAGTGCGAAAAGTGGTTTTTCAACACTAACACAAGTGCGAAAAGTGGTTTTTCAACATTAACACAAGTGCGAAAAGTGTTTTTTCCACACTAATACAAGTGCAAAAGTGGTTTCCTGCACCAACACAAGTGCGAAAAGTGGTTTTTCAACACTAACACAAGTGCGAAAAGTGGTTTTTCAACACTAACACAAGTGCGAAAAGTGGTTTTTCAACAATAACACTAGTGCGAAAAGTGTTTTTTCCACACTAATACAAGTGCAAAAGTGGTTTCCTGCACCAACACAAGTGCGAAAAGTGGTTTTTCAACACTAACACAAGTGCGAAAAGTGGTTTTTCAACACTAACACAAGTGCGACAAGTGTTTTTTCCACACTAATACAAGTGCAAAAGTGGTTTCCTTCACCAACACCAGTGCGAAAAGTGGTTTTTCAACACTAACACAAGTGCGAAAAGTGGTTTTTCAACACTAACACAAGTGCGAAAAGTGGTTTTTCAACACTAACACAAGTGCGAAAAGTGTTTTTTCCACACTAATACAAGTGCAAAAGTGGTTTCCTGCACCAACACAAGTGCGAAAAGTGGTTTTTCAACACTAACACAAGTGCGAAAAGTGGTTTTTCAACACTAACACAAGTGCGAAAAGTGGTTTTTCAACACTAACACAAGTGCAAAAAGTGTTTTTTCCACACTAATACAAGTGCAAAAGTGGTTTCCTGCACCAACACAAGTGCGAAAAGTGGTTTTTCAACACTAACACAAGTGCGAAAAGTGGTTTTTCAACACTAACGCAAGTGCGAAAAGTGTTTTTTCCACACTAATACAAGTGCAAAAGTGGTTTCCTGCACCAACACAAGTGCGAAAAGTGGTTTTTCAACACTAACACAAGTGCGAAAAGTCATTTTTCAACACTAACACAAGTGCGAAAAGTGTTTTTTCCACACTAATACAAGTGCAAAAGTGGTTTCCTGCACCAACACAAGTGCGAAAAGTGGTTTTTCAACACCAACACAAGTGCGAAAAGTGGTTTTTCAACACTAACACAAGTGCGAAAAGTGGTTTTTCAACACAAACACAAGTGCGAAAAGTGGTTTTTCAACACTGACACAAGTGCGAAAAGTGGTTTTTCAACACTAACACAAGTGCGAAAAGTGTTTTTTCCACACTAATACAAGTGCAAAAGTGGTTTCCTGCACCAACACAAGTGCGAAAAGTGGTTTTTCAACACTAACACAAGTGCGAAAAGTGGTTTTTCAACATTAACACAAGTGCGAAAAGTGTTTTTTCCACACTAATACAAGTGCAAAAGTTGTTTCTTGCACCAAGACAAGTGTGAAAAGTGGTTTATCAACACTAACACAAGTGCGAAAAGTGGTTTTTCAACACTAACACAAGTGCGAAAAGTGTTTTTTCCACACTAATACAAGTGCAAAAGTGGTTTTCTGCAACAACACAAGTGCGAAAAGTGGTTTTTCAACACTAATACAAGTGCGAAAAGTGGTTTTTCAACACTAACACAAGTGCGAAAAGTGGTTTTTCAACACTGACACAAGTGCAAAAAGTGGTTTTTCAACACTAACACAAGTGCGAAAAGTGTTTTTTCCACACTAATACAAGTGCAAAAGTGGTTTCCTGCACCAACACAAGTGCGAAAAGTGGTTTTTCAACACTAACACAAGTGCGAAAAGTGGTTTTTCAACACTAACACAAGTGCGAAAAGTGTTTTTTCCACACTAATACAAGTGCAAAAGTGGTTTCCTGCACCAACACAAGTGCGAAAAGTGGTTTTTCAACACTAACACAAGTGCGAAAAGTGGTTTTTCAACATTAACACAAGTGCGAAAAGTGGTTTTTCAACATTAACACTAGTGCGAAAAGTGTTTTTTCCACACTAATACAAGTGCAAAAGTGGTTTCCTGCACCAACACAAGTGCGAAAAGTGGTTTTTCAACACTAACACAAGTGCGAAAAGTGGTTTTTCAACACTAACACAAGTGCGAAAAGTGTTTTTTCCACACTAATACAAGTGAAAAAGTGGTTTCCTGCACAAACACAAGTGCGAAAAGTGGTTTTTCAACACTAACACAAGTGCGAAAAGTGGTTTTTCAACACTAACACAAGTGCGAAAAGTGGTTTTTCAACACTAACACAAGTGCGAAAAGTGTTTTTTCCACACTAATACAAGTGCAAAAGTGGTTTCCTGCACCAACACAAGTGCAAAAAGTGGTTTTTCAACACTAACACAAGTGCGAAAAGTGGTTTTTCAACACTGACACAAGTGCGAAAAGTGGTTTTTCAACACTAACACAAGTGCGAAAAGTGTTTTTTCCACACTAATACAAGTGCAAAAGTGGTTTCCTGCACCAACACAAGTGCGAAAAGTGGTTTTTCAACACTAACACAAGTGCGAAAAGTGGTTTTTCAACACTAACACAAGTGCGAAAAGTGTTTTTTCCACACTAATACAAGTGCAAAAGTGGTTTCCTGCACCAACACAAGTGCGAAAAGTGGTTTTTCAACACTAACACAAGTGCGAAAAGTGGTTTTTCAACACTAACACAAGTGCGAAAAGTGGTTTTTCAACATTAACACAAGTGCGAAAAGTGGTTTTTCAACACTAACACAAGTGCGAAAAGTGTTTTTTCCACACTAATACAAGTGCGAAATGTGGTTTTTCAACACTAACACAAGTGCGAAAAGTGGTTTTTCAACACTAACACAAGTGCGAAAAGTGTTTTTTCCACACTAATACAAGTGCAAAAGTGGTTTCCTGCACCAACACAAGTGCGAAAAGTGGTTTTTCAACACGAACAAAGTGCGAAAAGTGGTTTTTCAACACTAACACAAGTGCGAAAAGTGTTTTTTCCACACTAATACAAGTGCAAAAGTGGTTCCTGCACCAACACAAGTGCGAAAAGTGGTTTTTCAACACTAACACAAGTGCGAAAAGTGGTTTTTCAACACTAACACAAGTGCGACAAGTGTTTTTTCCACACTAATACAAGTGCAAAAGTGGTTTCCTGCACCAACACCAGTGCGAAAAGTGGTTTTTCAACACTAACACAAGTGCGAAAAGTGGTTTTTCAACACTAACACAAGTGCGAAAAGTGGTTTTTCAACACTAACACAAGTGCGAAAAGTGTTTTTTCCACACTAATACAAGTGCAAAAGTGGTTTCCTGCACCAACACAAGTGCGAAAAGTGGTTTTTCAACACTAACACAAGTGCGAAAAGTGGTTTTTCAACACTAACACAAGTGCGAAAAGTGGTTTTTCAACACTAACACAAGTGCAAAAAGTGTTTTTTCCACACTAATACAAGTGCAAAAGTGGTTTCCTGCACCAACACAAGTGCGAAAAGTGGTTTTTCAACACTAACACAAGTGCGAAAAGTGGTTTTTCAACACTAACGCAAGTGCGAAAAGTGTTTTTTCCACACTAATACAAGTGCAAAAGTGGTTTCCTGCACCAACACAAGTGCGAAAAGTGGTTTTTCAACACTAACACAAGTGCGAAAAGTCATTTTTCAACACTAACACAAGTGCGAAAAGTGTTTTTTCCACACTAATACAAGTGCAAAAGTGGTTTCCTGCACCAACACAAGTGCGAAAAGTGGTTTTTCAACACCAACACAAGTGCGAAAAGTGGTTTTTCAACACTAACACAAGTGCGAAAAGTGGTTTTTCAACACAAACACAAGTGCGAAAAGTGGTTTTTCAACACTGACACAAGTGCGAAAAGTGGTTTTTCAACACTAACACAAGTGCGAAAAGTGTTTTTTCCACACTAATACAAGTGCAAAAGTGGTTTCCTGCACCAACACAAGTGCGAAAAGTGGTTTTTCAACACTAACACAAGTGCGAAAAGTGGTTTTTCAACATTAACACAAGTGCGAAAAGTGTTTTTTCCACACTAATACAAGTGCAAAAGTTGTTTCTTGCACCAAGACAAGTGCGAAAAGTGGTTTATCAACACTAACACAAGTGCGTTAAGTGGTTTTTCAACACTAACACAAGTGCGAAAAGTGTTTTTTCCACACTAATACAAGTGCAAAAGTGGTTTTCTGCAACAACACAAGTGCGAAAAGTGGTTTTTCAACACTAATACAAGTGCGAAAAGTGGTTTTTCAACACTAACACAAGTGCGAAAAGTGGTTTTTCAACACTGACACAAGTGCAAAAAGTGGTTTTTCAACACTAACACAAGTGCGAAAAGTGTTTTTTCCACACTAATACAAGTGCAAAAGTGGTTTCCTGCACCAACACAAGTGCGAAAAGTGGTTTTTCAACACTAACACAAGTGCGAAAAGTGGTTTTTCAACACTAACACAAGTGCGAAAAGTGTTTTTTCCACACTAATACAAGTGCAAAAGTGGTTTCCTGCACCAACACAAGTGCGAAAAGTGGTTTTTCAACACTAACACAAGTGCGAAAAGTGGTTTTTCAACATTAACACAAGTGCGAAAAGTGGTTTTTCAACATTAACACTAGTGCGAAAAGTGTTTTTTCCACACTAATACAAGTGCAAAAGTGGTTTCCTGCACCAACACAAGTGCGAAAAGTGGTTTTTCAACACTAACACAAGTGCGAAAAGTGGTTTTTCAACACTAACACAAGTGCGAAAAGTGTTTTTTCCACACTAATACAAGTGAAAAAGTGGTTTCCTGCACAAACACAAGTGCGAAAAGTGGTTTTTCAACACTAACACAAGTGCGAAAAATGGTTTTTCAACACTAACACAAGTGCGAAAAGTGGTTTTTCAACACTAACACAAGTGCGAAAAGTGTTTTTTCCACACTAATACAAGTGCAAAAGTGGTTTCCTGCACCAACACAAGTGCAAAAAGTGGTTTTTCAACACTAACACAAGTGCAAAAAGTGGTTTTTCAACACTGACACAAGTGCGAAAAGTGGTTTTTCAACACTAACACAAGTGCGAAAAGTGTTTTTTCCACACTAATACAAGTGCAAAAGTGGTTTCCTGCACCAACACAAGTGCGAAAAGTGGTTTTTCAACACTAACACAAGTGCGAAAAGTGGTTTTTCAACACTAACACAAGTGCGAAAAGTGTTTTTTCCACACTAATACAAGTGCAAAAGTGGTTTCCTGCACCAACACAAGTGCGAAAAGTGGTTTTTCAACACTAACACAAGTGCGAAAAGTGGTTTTTCAACACTAACACAAGTGCGAAAAGTGGTTTTTCAACATTAACACAAGTGCGAAAAGTGGTTTTTCAACACTAACACAAGTGCGAAAAGTGTTTTTTCCACACTAATACAAGTGCAAAAGTGGTTTCCTGCACCAACACAAGTGCGAAAAGTGGTTTTTCAACACTAACACAAGTGCGAAATGTGGTTTTTCAACACTAACACAAGTGCGAAAAGTGGTTTTTCAACACTAACACAAGTGCGAAAAGTGTTTTTTCCACACTAATACAAGTGCAAAAGTGGTTTCCTGCACCAACACAAGTGCGAAAAGTGGTTTTTCAACACGAACAAAGTGCGAAAAGTGGTTTTTCAACACTAACACAAGTGCGAAAAGTGTTTTTTCCACACTAATACAAGTGCAAAAGTGGTTCCTGCACCAACACAAGTGCGAAAAGTGGTTTTTCAACACTAACACAAGTGCGAAAAGTGGTTTTTCAACACTAACACAAGTGCGAAAAGTGTTTTTTCCACACTAATACAAGTGCAAAAGTGGTTTCCTGCACCAACACAAGTGCGAAAAGTGGTTTTTCAACACTAACACAAGTGCGAAAAGTGGTTTTTCAACACTAACACAAGTGCGAAAAGTGTTTTTTCCACACGAATACAAGGGAAAAAGTCGTTTCCTGCACCAACACAAGTGCGAAAAGTGGTTTTTCAACACTAACACAAGTGCGAAAAGTGGTTTTTCAACACTAACACAAGTGCGAAAAGTGTTTTTTCCACACTAATACAAGTGCAAAAGTGGTTTCCTGCACCAACACAAGTGCGAAAAGTGGTTTTTCAACACTAACACAAGTGCGAAAAGTGGTTTTTCAACACTGACACAAGTGCGAAAAGTGGTTTTTCAACACTAACACAAGTGCGAAAAGTGTTTTTTCCACACTAATACAAGTGCAAAAGTGGTTTCCTGCACCAACACAAGTGCGAAAAGTGGTTTTTCAACACTAACACAAGTGCGAAAAGTGGTTTTTCAACACTAACACAAGTGCGAAAAGTGGTTTTTCAACACTAACACAAGTGCGAAAAGTGTTTTTTCCACACTAATACAAGTGCAAAAGTGGTTTCCTGCACCAACACAAGTGCGAAAAGTGGTTTTTCAACACTAACACAAGTGCGAAAAGTGGTTTTTCAACACTAACACAAGTGCGAAAAGTGGTTTTTCAACATTAACACAAGTGCGAAAAGTGGTTTTTCAACAATAACACAAGTGCGAAAAGTGTTTTTTCCACACTAATACAAGTGCAAAAGTGGTTTCCTGTACCAACACAAGTGCGAAAAGTGGTTTTTCAACACTAACACAAGTGCGAAATGTGGTTTTTCAACACTAACACAAGTGCGAAAAGTGGTTTTTCCACACTAATACAAGTGCAAAAGTGGTTTTCTGCAACAACACATGTGCGAAAAGTGGTTTTTCAACACTAATACAAGTGCGAAAAGTGGTTTTTCAACACTAACACGAGTGCGAAAAGTGGTTTTTCAACACTGAAACAAGTGCGAAAAGTGGTTTTTCAACACTAACACAAGTGCGAAAAGTGTTTTTTCCACACTAATACAAGTGCAAAAGTGGTTTCCTGCACCAACACAAGTGCGAAAAGTGGTTTTTCAACACTAACACAAGTGCGAAAAGTGGTTTTTCAACATTAACACAAGTGCGAAAAGTGTTTTTTCCACACTAATACAAGTGCAAAAGTGGTTTCCTGCACCAACACAAGTGCGAAAAGTGGTTTTTCAACACTAACACAAGTGCGAAAAGTGGTTTTTCAACACTAACACAAGTGCGAAAAGTGGTTTTTCAACACTAACACTAGTGCGAAAAGTGTTTTTTCCACACTAATACAAGTGCAAAAGTGGTTTCCTGCACCAACACAAGTGCGAAAAGTGGTTTTTCAACACTAACACAAGTGCGAAAAGTGGTTTTTCAACACTAACACAAGTGCGACAAGTGTTTTTTCCACACTAATACAAGTGCAAAAGTGGTTTCCTGCACCAACACCAGTGCGAAAAGTGGTTTTTCAACACTAACACAAGTGCGAAAAGTGGTTTTTCAACACTAACACAAGTGCGAAAAGTGGTTTTTCAACACTAACACAAGTGCGAAAAGTGTTTTTTCCACACTAATACAAGTGCAAAAGTGGTTTCCTGCACCAACACAAGTGCGAAAAGTGGTTTTTCAACACTAACACAAGTGCGAAAAGTGGTTTTTCAACACTAACACAAGTGCGAAAAGTGTTTTTTCCACACTAATACAAGTGCAAAAGTGGTTTCCTCCACCAACACAAGTGCGAAAAGTGGTTTTTCAACACTAACACAAGTGCGAAAAGTGGTTTTTCAACACTAACACAAGTGCGAAAAGTGTTTTTTCCACACTAATACAAGTGAAAAAGTGGTTTCCTGCACCAACACAAGTGCGAAAAGTGGTTTTTCAACACTAACACAAGTGCGAAAAGTGGTTTTTCAACACTAACACAAGTGCGAAAAGTGTTTTTTCCACACTAATACAAGTGCAAAAGTGGTTTCCTGCACCAACACAAGTGCATAAAGTGGTTTTTCAACACTAACACAAGTGCGAAAAGTGGTTTTTCAACACTGACACAAGTGCGAAAAGTGGTTTTTCAACACTAACACAAGTGCAAAAAGTGTTTTTTCCACACTAATGCAAGTGCAAAAGTGGTTTCCTGCACCAACACAAGTGCGAAAAGTGGTTTTTCAACACTAACACAAGTGCGAAAAGTGGTTTTTCAACACTAACACAAGTGCGAAAAGTGTTTTTTCCACACTAATACAAGTGCAAAAGTGGTTTCCTGCACCAACACAAGTGCTAAAAGTGGTTTTTCAACACTAACACAAGTGCGAAAAGTGGTTTTTCAACACTAACACAAGTGCGAAAAGTGGTTTTTCAACATTAACACAAGTGCGAAAAGTGGTTTTTCAACACTAACACAAGTGCAAAAAGTGTTTTTTCCACACTAATACAAGTGCAAAAGTGGTTTCCTGCACCAACACAAGTGCGAAAAGTGGTTTTTCAACACTAACACAAGTGCGAAATGTGGTTTTTCAACACTAACACAAGTGCGAAAAGTGGTTTTTCAACACTAACACAAGTGCGAAAAGTGTTTTTTCCACACTAATACAAGTGCAAAAGTGGTTTCCTGCACCAACACAAGTGCGAAAAGTGGTTTTTCAACACGAACAAAGTGCGAAAAGTGGTTTTTCAACACTAACACAAGTGCGAAAAGTGTTTTTTCCACACTAATACAAGTGCAAAAGTGGTTCCTGCACCAACACAAGTGCGAAAAGTGGTTTTTCAACATTAACACAAGTGCGAAAAGTGGTTTTTCAACACTAACACAAGTGCAAAAAGTGTTTTTTCCACACTAATACAAGTGCAAAAGTGGTTTCCTGCACCAACACAAGTGCGAAAAGTGGTTTTTCAACACTAACACAAGTGCGAAATGTGGTTTTTCAACACTAACACAAGTGCGAAAAGTGGTTTTTCAACACTAACACAAGTGCGAAAAGTGTTTTTTCCACACTAATACAAGTGCAAAAGTGGTTTCCTGCACCAACACAAGTGCGAAAAGTGGTTTTTCAACACGAACAAAGTGCGAAAAGTGGTTTTTCAACACTAACACAAGTGCGAAAAGTGTTTTTTCCACACTAATACAAGTGCAAAAGTGGTTCCTGCACCAACACAAGTGCGAAAAGTGGTTTTTCAACACTAACACAAGTGCGAAAAGTGGTTTTTCAACACTAACACAAGTGCGAAAAGTGGTTTTTCAACACTAACACAAGTGCGAAAAGTGTTTTTTCCACACTAATACAAGTGCAAAAGTGGTTTCCTGCACCAACACAAGTGCGAAAAGTGGTTTTTCAACACTAACACAAGTGCGAAAAGTGGTTTTTCAACACTAACACAAGTGCGAAAAGTGTTTTTTCCACACTAATACAAGTGCAAAAGTGGTTTCCTGCACCAACACAAGTGCGAAAAGTGGTTTTTCAACACTAACACAAGTGCGAAAAGTGGTTTTTCAACACTAACACAAGTGCGAAAAGTGGTTTTTCAACACTAACACAAGTGCGAAAAGTGTTTTTTCCACACTAATACAAGTGCAAAAGTGGTTTCCTGCACCAACACAAGTGCGAAAAGTGGTTTTTCAACACTAACACAAGTGCGAAAAGTGGTTTTTCAACACTAACACAAGTGCGAAAAGTGGTTTTTCAACATTAACACAAGTGCGAAAAGTGGGTTTTCAACACTAACACAAGTGCAAAAAGTGTTTTTTCCACACTAATACAAGTGCAAAAGTGGTTTCCTGTACCAACACAAGTGCGAAAAGTGGTTTTTCAATACTAACACAAGTGCGAAATGTGGTTTTTCAACACTAACACAAGTGCGAAAAGTGGTTTTTCAACACTAACACAAGTGCGAAAAGTGTTTTTTCCACACTAATACAAGTGCAAAAGTGGTTTCCTGCACCAACACAAGTGCGAAAAGTGGTTTTTCAACACGAAGAAAGTGCGAAAAGTGGTTTTTCAACACTAACACAAGTGCGAAAAGTGTTTTTTCCACACTAATACAAGTGCAAAAGTGGTTCCTGCACCAACACAAGTGCGAAAAGTGGTTTTTCAACACTAACACAAGTGCGAAAAGTGTTTTTTCCACACTAATACAAGTGCAAAAGTTGTTTCTTGCACCAAGACAAGTGCGAAAAGTGGTTTATCAACACTAACACAAGTGCGAAAAGTGGTTTTTCAACACTAACACAAGTGCGAAAAGTGTTTTTTCCACACTAATACAAGTGCAAAAGTGGTTTTCTGCAACAACACAAGTGCGAAAAGTGGTTTTTCAACACTAATACAAGTGCGAAAAGTGGTTTTTCAACACTAACACAAGTGCGAAAAGTGGTTTTTCAACACTGACACAAGTGCAAAAAGTGGTTTTTCAACACTAACACAAGTGCGAAAAGTGTTTTTTCCACACTAATACAAGTGCAAAAGTGGTTTCCTGCACCAACACAAGTGCGAAAAGTGGTTTTTCAACACTAACACAAGTGCGAAAAGTGGTTTTTCAACATTAACACAAGTGCGAAAAGTGGTTTTTCAACATTAACACTAGTGCGAAAAGTGTTTTTTCCACACTAATACAAGTGCAAAAGTGGTTTCCTGCACCAACACAAGTGCGAAAAGTGGTTTTTCAACACTAACACAAGTGCGAAAAGTGGTTTTTCAACACTAACACAAGTGCGACAAGTGTTTTTTCCACACTAATACAAGTGCAAAAGTGGTTTCCTGCACCAACACAAGTGCGAAAAGTGGTTTTTCAACACGAAGAAAGTGCGAAAAGTGGTTTTTCAACACTAACACAAGTGCGAAAAGTGTTTTTTCCACACTAATACAAGTGCAAAAGTGGTTCCTGCACCAACACAAGTGCGAAAAGTGGTTTTTCAACACTAACACAAGTGCGAAAAGTGTTTTTTCCACACTAATACAAGTGCAAAAGTTGTTTCTTGCACCAAGACAAGTGCGAAAAGTGGTTTATCAACACTAACACAAGTGCGAAAAGTGGTTTTTCAACACTAACACAAGTGCGAAAAGTGTTTTTTCCACACTAATACAAGTGCAAAAGTGGTTTCCTGCACCAACACAAGTGCGAAAAGTGGTTTTTCAACACTAACACAAGTGCGAAAAGTGGTTTTTCAACATTAACACAAGTGCGAAAAGTGGTTTTTCAACATTAACACTAGTGTGAAAAGTGTTTTTTCCACACTAATACAAGTGCAAAAGTGGTTTCCTGCACCAACACAAGTGCGAAAAGTGGTTTTTCAACACTAACACAAGTGCGAAAAGTGGTTTTTCAACACTAACACAAGTGCGAAAAGTGTTTTTTCCACACTAATACAAGTGAAAAAGTGGTTTCCTGCACAAACACAAGTGCGAAAAGTGGTTTTTCAACACTAACACAAGTGCGAAAAATGGTTTTTCAACACTAACACAAGTGCGAAAAGTGGTTTTTCAACACTAACACAAGTGCGAAAAGTGTTTTTTCCACACTAATACAAGTGCAAAAGTGGTTTCCTGCACCAACACAAGTGCAAAAAGTGGTTTTTCAACACTAACACAAGTGCAAAAAGTGGTTTTTCAACACTGACACAAGTGCGAAAAGTGGTTTTTCAACACTAACACAAGTGCGAAAAGTGTTTTTTCCACACTAATACAAGTGCAAAAGTGGTTTCCTGCACCAACACAAGTGCGAAAAGTGGTTTTTCAACACTAACACAAGTGCGAAAAGTGGTTTTTCAACACTAACACAAGTGCGAAAAGTGTTTTTTCCACACTAATACAAGTGCAAAAGTGGTTTCCTGCACCAACACAAGTGCGAAAAGTGGTTTTTCAACACTAACACAAGTGTGAAAAGTGGTTTTTCAACACTAACACAAGTGCGAAAAGTGGTTTTTCAACATTAACACAAGTGCGAAAAGTGGTTTTTCAACACTAACACAAGTGCGAAAAGTGTTTTTTCCACACTAATACAAGTGCAAAAGTGGTTTCCTGCACCAACACAAGTGCGAAAAGTGGTTTTTCAACACTAACACAAGTGCAAAATGTGGTTTTTCAACACTAACACAAGTGCGAAAAGTGGTTTTTCAACACTAACACAAGTGCGAAAAGTGTTTTTTCCACACTAATACAAGTGCAAAAGTGGTTTCCTGCACCAACACAAGTGCGAAAAGTGGTTTTTCAACACGAACAAAGTGCGAAAAGTGGTTTTTCAACACTAACACAAGTGCGAAAAGTGTTTTTTCCACACTAATACAAGTGCAAAAGTGGTTCCTGCACCAACACAAGTGCGAAAAGTGGTTTTTCAACACTAACACAAGTGCGAAAAGTGGTTTTTCAACACTAACACAAGTGCGAAAAGTGTTTTTTCCACACTAATACAAGTGCAAAAGTGGTTTCCTGCACCAACACAAGTGCGAAAAGTGGTTTTTCAACACTAACACAAGTGCGAAAAGTGGTTTTTCAACACTAACACAAGTGCGAAAAGTGTTTTTTCCACACGAATACAAGGGAAAAAGTCGTTTCCTGCACCAACACAAGTGCGAAAAGTGGTTTTTCAACACTAACACAAGTGCGAAAAGTGGTTTTTCAACACTAACACAAGTGCGAAAAGTGGTTTTTCAACACTAACACAAGTGCGAAAAGTGTTTTTTCCACACTAATACAAGTGCAAAAGTGGTTTCCTGCACCAACACAAGTGCGAAAAGTGGTTTTTCAACACTAACACAAGTGCGAAAAGTGGTTTTTCAACACTGACACAAGTGCGAAAAGTGGTTTTTCAACACTAACACAAGTGCGAAAAGTGTTTTTTCCACACTAATACAAGTGCAAAAGTGGTTTCCTGCACCAACACAAGTGCGAAAAGTGGTTTTTCAACACTAACACAAGTGCGAAAAGTGGTTTTTCAACACTAACACAAGTGCGAAAAGTGGTTTTTCAACACTAACACAAGTGCGAAAAGTGTTTTTTCCACACTAATACAAGTGCAAAAGTGGTTTCCTGCACCAACACAAGTGCGAAAAGTGGTTTTTCAACACTAACACAAGTGCGAAAAGTGGTTTTTCAACACTAACACAAGTGCGAAAAGTGGTTTTTCAACATTAACACAAGTGCGAAAAGTGGTTTTTCAACAATAACACAAGTGCGAAAAGTGTTTTTTCCACACTAATACAAGTGCAAAAGTGGTTTCCTGTACCAACACAAGTGCGAAAAGTGGTTTTTCAACACTAACACAAGTGCGAAATGTGGTTTTTCAACACTAACACAAGTGCGAAAAGTGGTTTTTCCACACTAATACAAGTGCAAAAGTGGTTTTCTGCAACAACACATGTGCGAAAAGTGGTTTTTCAACACTAATACAAGTGCGAAAAGTGGTTTTTCAACACTAACACGAGTGCGAAAAGTGGTTTTTCAACACTGAAACAAGTGCGAAAAGTGGTTTTTCAACACTAACACAAGTGCGAAAAGTGTTTTTTCCACACTAATACAAGTGCAAAAGTGGTTTCCTGCACCAACACAAGTGCGAAAAGTGGTTTTTCAACACTAACACAAGTGCGAAAAGTGGTTTTTCAACATTAACACAAGTGCGAAAAGTGTTTTTTCCACACTAATACAAGTGCAAAAGTGGTTTCCTGCACCAACACAAGTGCGAAAAGTGGTTTTTCAACACTAACACAAGTGCGAAAAGTGGTTTTTCAACACTAACACAAGTGCGAAAAGTGGTTTTTCAACACTAACACTAGTGCGAAAAGTGTTTTTTCCACACTAATACAAGTGCAAAAGTGGTTTCCTGCACCAACACAAGTGCGAAAAGTGGTTTTTCAACACTAACACAAGTGCGAAAAGTGGTTTTTCAACACTAACACAAGTGCGACAAGTGTTTTTTCCACACTAATACAAGTGCAAAAGTGGTTTCCTGCACCAACACCAGTGCGAAAAGTGGTTTTTCAACACTAACACAAGTGCGAAAAGTGGTTTTTCAACACTAACACAAGTGCGAAAAGTGGTTTTTCAACACTAACACAAGTGCGAAAAGTGTTTTTTCCACACTAATACAAGTGCAAAAGTGGTTTCCTGCACCAACACAAGTGCGAAAAGTGGTTTTTCAACACTAACACAAGTGCGAAAAGTGGTTTTTCAACACTAACACAAGTGCGAAAAGTGTTTTTTCCACACTAATACAAGTGCAAAAGTGGTTTCCTCCACCAACACAAGTGCGAAAAGTGGTTTTTCAACACTAACACAAGTGCGAAAAGTGGTTTTTCAACACTAACACAAGTGCGAAAAGTGTTTTTTCCACACTAATACAAGTGAAAAAGTGGTTTCCTGCACCAACACAAGTGCGAAAAGTGGTTTTTCAACACTAACACAAGTGCGAAAAGTGGTTTTTCAACACTAACACAAGTGCGAAAAGTGTTTTTTCCACACTAATACAAGTGCAAAAGTGGTTTCCTGCACCAACACAAGTGCATAAAGTGGTTTTTCAACACTAACACAAGTGCGAAAAGTGGTTTTTCAACACTGACACAAGTGCGAAAAGTGGTTTTTCAACACTAACACAAGTGCAAAAAGTGTTTTTTCCACACTAATGCAAGTGCAAAAGTGGTTTCCTGCACCAACACAAGTGCGAAAAGTGGTTTTTCAACACTAACACAAGTGCGAAAAGTGGTTTTTCAACACTAACACAAGTGCGAAAAGTGTTTTTTCCACACTAATACAAGTGCAAAAGTGGTTTCCTGCACCAACACAAGTGCTAAAAGTGGTTTTTCAACACTAACACAAGTGCGAAAAGTGGTTTTTCAACACTAACACAAGTGCGAAAAGTGGTTTTTCAACATTAACACAAGTGCGAAAAGTGGTTTTTCAACACTAACACAAGTGCAAAAAGTGTTTTTTCCACACTAATACAAGTGCAAAAGTGGTTTCCTGCACCAACACAAGTGCGAAAAGTGGTTTTTCAACACTAACACAAGTGCGAAATGTGGTTTTTCAACACTAACACAAGTGCGAAAAGTGGTTTTTCAACACTAACACAAGTGCGAAAAGTGTTTTTTCCACACTAATACAAGTGCAAAAGTGGTTTCCTGCACCAACACAAGTGCGAAAAGTGGTTTTTCAACACGAACAAAGTGCGAAAAGTGGTTTTTCAACACTAACACAAGTGCGAAAAGTGTTTTTTCCACACTAATACAAGTGCAAAAGTGGTTCCTGCACCAACACAAGTGCGAAAAGTGGTTTTTCAACATTAACACAAGTGCGAAAAGTGGTTTTTCAACACTAACACAAGTGCAAAAAGTGTTTTTTCCACACTAATACAAGTGCAAAAGTGGTTTCCTGCACCAACACAAGTGCGAAAAGTGGTTTTTCAACACTAACACAAGTGCGAAATGTGGTTTTTCAACACTAACACAAGTGCGAAAAGTGGTTTTTCAACACTAACACAAGTGCGAAAAGTGTTTTTTCCACACTAATACAAGTGCAAAAGTGGTTTCCTGCACCAACACAAGTGCGAAAAGTGGTTTTTCAACACGAACAAAGTGCGAAAAGTGGTTTTTCAACACTAACACAAGTGCGAAAAGTGTTTTTTCCACACTAATACAAGTGCAAAAGTGGTTCCTGCACCAACACAAGTGCGAAAAGTGGTTTTTCAACACTAACACAAGTGCGAAAAGTGGTTTTTCAACACTAACACAAGTGCGAAAAGTGGTTTTTCAACACTAACACAAGTGCGAAAAGTGTTTTTTCCACACTAATACAAGTGCAAAAGTGGTTTCCTGCACCAACACAAGTGCGAAAAGTGG